>NC_090826.1:43375727-43678757 GCF_028021215.1 Eschrichtius robustus
CTAGACATACCTGTGTTTGAATCTTGTTTTTGCTCCTTGCTTTGTTGACTGGAAGAGGGAAGCTATCTGTAAGCCTCCTGAGCTTGACTTTTCTCTCCTTTAAATTGGGGATTATAATACCCTTGCAGAATTTTGTGAGGATTAGGCACCTTGACACATAGATGGAAGCTGTAAATTAGTAGTGTTCGTGTGTGTGTGTGTGTGTGTGTGTGTGTGTGTGTGTTTTAAGAGGCTCTGTGGTATTTTCAAGAAGCAGAACTGCCATTTGGCTTCCTATATAGGAAACATCTGGAGAGTCTGTTTGCAATATAGGTTCTCAAGTCCCACTCTCTAGAGATATACTGTTTTAGAACTGGGTCTGAAACCTTTATTTTTAAACAGATTGTCCACGTGATTGTGTTGTACAGCCAAGATTGGGACCACTAGTGTAGTAGAATCAGAGAGACCTGGAGCTGCATCTCACTCAGCTTACATTCCTTACTGACTCTGTGCCTTTGGGCAAATTTCTTAACCTCTGTGAAAATAACATATAACTTGCAGGGTTGTGAGGTTTAGCAATTATGCATGTACAGAGTTTGGCACATAGTGTATATCCAATATATGATACCTGCTATGGATGATGATGATGATGATGACAGTGGTGGTGATAGATAATGCACCTATCATCTAGATTCCAGATGAGCTTAACGAGCTGTCATTGACCTGTACCACAGATCTCTCCCCGCCTCTTCATCCATCCCATCCTATGTTCCAACCACACTGTACTTCTTCATGTTTCCTCATTGCTTCTGACATATTTTTCTTATGTCAGGAATGTTCTGTGCCCTTATCTGGTGAGCTCATCTTTTAAGAGACTTTTCAAATGGTGTTTCTTCATGAAGCGTCCCTGATCCACATCCTTCTAACAGATTTGGTTCTCTTCCATTTGTCAGTTATATCCATGACAGTACTTTTACATGGTATTACATGTCAAGTAGTCTTTTTTCCCCAGTCAATAGTGAGTTCCCATCCACTGTCATAAGTGCCTGGTACATTGTAAGTAGGTACTCAAAAAATGCTTATTGTTAATTTCATGTGTTTATAAAAATAAGGAATACATTTTGGGGAATTTGCCTCTACTATAGTTTGCATACAAAAGAAGTATGGAAGTTATGTTAAACACAGCATGAGCCAGTGGTATGGATGTGTTTTCTTTAAAAAAAAAAAAAAAAGAAGCAAAATACCCATGTGGTTTTAGGCTACATGAAAGAAGATTAGGAAGAGAACCAGCAGTTATTGAGGAAGCTCTTTGGATCAGTTACTGTGCTGGCTGATTTTCATTGACATTCCCATGATAATCCTCTCAGGCTAACGGTGTTATTTCATTTGACGAATGAGGAGACTGAGACTCGTGTTACATTTAGTAACTTACCAAAGTCACACAGTTAGTAAATGGTGAATCTGGGATTGAACTTGGGTCTGTCTCATTCCAAAACCATGTACAGTCCTTAATGTTACCAGGCTCCTCTTCTGTTTTTTTTTTTGTTTTTTTTGGTCATATCATGAGGCATGAAAGATCTTAGTTCCCCGACCAGGGATCAAACCCGTGCCACCTGCAGTGGAAGTGCGGAGTCTTAACCACTGGATCACCAGGGAAGTCCCTGGGCTCCTGTTCTTCTTGCCTAGAAGAGTCAGTGCAGATGCTCCAACTTGATGCAAGGACATGTAAAACCAGTGGAGGAAAACCATTTCCTTCCCCTCTACATTCTTTGACTGTATTGGTGGCAAAGTGTGGCCACTAGATGGTGCCCTTGCTTTGATGGAAAAGTAGAATATTGGTTGAGTCCTGGGATCTGATTTTTTCTGTCCTGAGACTCACCAAAAGCAAAACATCGACATTTCCAGGTAAAATCTGAAAAATGGAGAAGTAGTAGCATTAAAGAGGCAGTGTGTGGTAGAGACAAGAACAGACCAAAAATGAAATGGAATTCAAATCAGGATTCTACCACTTACTAGCTTTGTGACTTCAGGCAACTCATCTATTCAGTTCTGAGTCCTATTTCCTTTAGCTCTGGAATGGCCTCATGTCATTTACTCATATAATTATGAATATCAAATTAACTGATACATTAAAAAGCATGGGACTTCCTGGTGGTCCAGTGGGTAAGACTCCACGCTCCCAATGCAGGGGGCCTGGGTTTGATCCCTGGTCTGGGAACTAGATCCCACATGCATGCCGCAACTAAGAGCCCGCATGCCTCAACTAGAAGATCCCACATGCATGCCGCAACTAAGAGCCCGCATGCCTCAACTAGAAGATCCCGCATGCAGCAACTGACCTGGCATGGCCAAAAAAAAAAAAAGTATCCAAACACAATGTTTGGGACTTAGGTTCTTTTATTTTTTGTTTTTTGCATTTATAATAAGGGACTTAGGTTCTTAATGAATGGTGGTTACTGTTCCCGGTGAGAGGAACCAAGATGGCAGAGTAGAAGGATGTGCTCTCACTCCCTCTTGTGAGAACACCAGAATCACAACTAGCTGCTGGACAGTCATTGACAGGAAGATGCTGGAACTCACCAAAAAAGATACCCCACATCCAAAGACAAAGGAGAAGCCACAATGAGACGCTAGGAGGGGCGCAATCACAGTAAAATCTAATTCCATAACTGCTGGCTGGGTGACTCACAGACTGGAGAACACTTATACCACAGAAGTCCACCCACTGGAGTGAAGGTCCTGAGTCCCACGTCACACTTCCCAACCTGGGGGTCTGGCAACGGGAGGAGGAATTCCTAGAGAATCAGCCTTTGAAGCCTACTGGGATTTGATTGCAGGACTTCGACAGGACTGGGGGAAACAGAGACTCCACTCTTGGAGGGCACACACAAAGTAGTGTGAGCATCAGGACCCAGGGAAAGGAGCAGTAACCCCAGGGGAGACTGAACCAGACCTACCTGCTAGTGTTGGAGGGTCTCCTGCAGAGGCGGGGGGTGGCTGTGGCTCACCGTGGGGACAGGACACTGGCAGCAGAAGTTCTGGGAAGTACTCCTTGGCGTGAGCCCTCCCAGAGTCTGTCATTAGCCCCACCAAAGAGCCCAGGTAGGCTCCAGTGTTGGGTTGCCTCAGGCCAAACAACCAACAGGGAGGGAACCCAGCCCCACCCATCAACAGTCAAGAGGATTAAAGTTTTTACTGAGCTCTGCCCACCAGAGTAACAGTCAGCTCTACCCACCACCATCCCTCCCATCAGGAAACGTACACAAGCCTCTTAGATAGCCTAATCCACCAGAGGGCAGACAGCAGAAGCAAGAAGAACTACAATCCTGCAGCCTGTAGAACAAAAACCACATTCACAGAAACATAGACAAGATGAAAAGGCAGAGGGCTATTTACCAGATGAAGGAACAAGATAAAACCCCAGAAAAACAACTAAATAAAGTGGAGATAGGCAACCTTCCAGAAAAAGAATTGAGAATAATGATAGTGAAGATGGTCCAGGACTGCAGAAAAAGAATGGAGGCAAAGATCAAGAAGATGCAAGAAATGTTTAACAAAGACCTAGAAGAATTAAAGAACAAACAAACAGAGATGAACAATACAATAACTGAAATGAAAAATACACTAGAAGGAATCAACAGCAGAATATCTGAGGCAGAAGAACAGGTAAGTGACCTGGAAGACAGAATGGTGGAATTCACTGCTGCGGAACAGAATAAAGAAAAAAGAATGAAAAGAAATGAAGATACCCTAAGAGACCTCTGGGACAACATGAAATGCAACAACATGCGCATTATAGGGGTCCCAGAAGGAGAAGAGAGAGAGAAAGGACCAGAGAAAATATTTGAAGAGATTATAGTCAAAAACTTCCCTAACATGGGAAAGGAAATAGCCACCCAAGTCCAGGAAGCACAGCGAGTCCCATACAGGATAAAGCCAGGGAGAAACACGCCGAGACACATAGTAATCAAATTGGAAAAAATTAAAGACAAAGAAAAATTATTGAAAGCAGCAAGGGAAAAACGACAAATAACATACAAGGGAACTCCCATAAGGTTAACAGCTGATTTCTCAGCAGAAACTCTACAAGCCAGAAGGGAGTGGCATGATATACTTAAAGTGATGAAAGGGAAGAACCTACAACCAGGATTACTCTACCCAGCAAGGATCTCATTCACATTCGATGGAGAAATCAAAAGCTTTACAGACAAGCAAAAGCTAAGAGAATTCAGCACCACCAAACCAGCTCTACAACAAATGCTAAAGGAACTTCTCTAAGTGGGAAACACAAGAGAAGAAAAGGACCTACAAAAACAAACCCAAAACAATTAAGAAAATGGTCATAGGAACATACATATCGATAATTACCTTAAACGTGAATGGATTAAATGCTCCAACCAAAAGACACAGGCTTGCTGAATGGATACAAAAACAAGACCCATATATATGCTGTCTACAAGAGACCCACTTCAGACCTAGGGACACATACAGACTGAAAGTGAGGGGATGGAAAAAGATATTCCATGCAAATGGAAATCAAAAGAAAGCTGGAGTGGCAATACTCATATCAAATAAAATAGACTTTAAAATAAAGAATGTTGCAAGAGACAAGGAAGGACACTACATAATGATCAAGGGATCAATCCAAGAAGATATAACAATTATAAATATATATGCACCAAACGTAGGAGCACCTCAATACATAAGGCAACAGCTAACAGCTCTAAAAGAAGAAATTGACAGTAACACAATAATAGTGGGGGACTTTAACACCTCACTTACACCAATGGACAGATCATCCAAACAGAAAATTAATAAGGAAACACAAGCTTTAAATGACACTATAGACCAGATAGATTTAATTGATATTTATAGGACATTCCATCCAAAAACAGCAGATTATACTTTCTTCTCAAGTGCACATGGAACATTCTCCAGGATAGATCACATCGTGGGTCACAAATCAAGCCTCAGTAAATTTAAGAAAGTTGAAATCATACCAAGCATCTTTTCTGACCACAACACTATGAGATTAGAAATGAATTACAGGGAAAGAAACGTAAAAAACACAAACACCTGGAGGCTAAACAATACGTTACTAAATAACCAAGAGATCACTGAAGAAATCAAAGAGGAAATCAAAAAATACCTACAAACAAATGACAATGAAAACACGACGATATAAAATCTATGGGATGCAGCAAAAGCAGTTCTAAAAGGGAAGTTTATAGCTATACAAGCCTACCTCAAGAAACAAGAAAAATCTCAGATAATCAATCTAACCTTACACCAAAAAGAACTAGAGAAAGAAGGACAAACAAAACCCAAAGATAGCAGAAGGAAAGAAATCATAAGATCGGAGCAGAAATAAATGAAATAGAAACAAAGAAAAGAATAGCAAAGATCAATAAAACTAAAAGCTGGTTCTTTGAGAAGGTAAAGAAAATTGATAAACCATTAGCCAGACTCATCAAGAAAAAGAGGGAGAAGACTCAAATCAATAAAATTAGAAATGAAAGAGGAGAAGTTATAACAGACACTGCAGAAACATAGAAATACACAGCATCCTAAGAGACTACTACAAGTAACTCTATGCCAATAAAATGGACAATCTGGAAGAAATGGACAAATTCTTCGAAAGGTATAACCTTCCAAGACTGAACCAGGAAGAAATAGAAAGTATGAACAGACCAATTACAAGTAATGAAATTGAAACTGTGATTAAAAATCTTCCAACAAACAAAAGTCCAGGACCAGATGGCTTCACAGGTGAATTCTATCAAACATTTAGAGAAGAGCTAACACCCATCCTTCTCAAACTCTTCCCAAAAATTGCAGAGGAAGGAACACTCCCAAACTCATTCTATGAGGCCACCATCACCCTGATACCAAAACCAGACAAAGATACTACAAAAAAATAAAATTACAGACCAATATCACTGATGAATATAGAGGCAAAAATCCTCAAAAAAAAATACTAGCAAACATAATCTAACAACACATTAAAAGGATCATACACCATGATCAAGTGGGATTTATCCCAGGGATGCAAGGATTCTTCAATATACGCAAATCAATCAATGTGATACACCATATTAACAAATTGAAGAATAAAAACCATATGATCACCTCAATAGATGCAGAAAAAGCTTTTGACAAAATTCAGCACCCATTTATGATAAAAACTCTCCAGAAAGTGGGCATAGAGGGAACTTACCTCAACATAATAAAGGCCATATATGACAAACCTACAGCAAACATTCTCAGTGGTAAAAAACTGAAAGCATTTCCTCTAAGATCAGGAACAAGACAAGGATGTCCACTCTCACCACTCTTATTCAACATAGTTTTGGAAGTCCTAGCCACGGCAATCAGAGAAGAAAAAGAAATAAAAGGAATCCAAATTGGAAAAGAAGAAGTAAAACTGTCACTGTTTACAGGTGACGTGATACTATACATAGAGAATCCTAAAAATGCCACCAGAAAACTACTAGAGCTAATCAATGAATTTGGTAAAGTTGCAGGATACAACATTAATGCACAGAAATCTCTTGCATTCCTATACACTAATGATGAAAAATCTGGAAGAGAAATTAAGGAAACACTCCCATTTACCACTGTAACAAAAAGAATAAAATACCTAGGAATAAACCTACCTAGGGAGACAAAAGACCTGTATGCAGAAAACTATAAGACACTGATGAAAGAAATTAAAGATGATACCAACAGATGGAGAGATATACCATGTTCTTGTATTGGAAGAATCAACATTGTGAAAATGACTCTACTACCCAAAGCAATCTACAGATTCAATGCAATCCCTATCAAATTACCAATGGCATTTTTTTCAGAACTAGAACAAATCATCTTAAAATTTGTATGGAGACACAAAAGACCCTGAATAGCCAAAGCAGTCTTGAGGGAAAAAAACGGAGCTGGAGGAATCAGACTCCCTGACTTCAGACTATACTACAAAGCTACAGTCATCAAGACAATATGGTACTGGCACAAAAACAGAAACATAGATCAATGGAACAAGATAGAAAGCCCAGAGATAAACCCACACACCTATGGTCAACTAATCTATGACAAAGGAGGCAAAGATATACAATGGAGAAAAGACAGTCTCTTCAATAAGTGGAGCTGGGAAAACTGGACAGCTACATGTAAAAGAATGAAATTAGAACACTCCCTAACACCATACACAAAAATAAACTCAAAATGGATTCGAGACCTGAATTAAGACCAGACACTATAAAACTCTTAGAGGAAAGCGTAGGAAGAACACTCTTTGACATAAATCACAGCAAGATCTTTTTTGATCCACCTCCTAGAGTAATGGAAATAAAAACAAAAATAAACAAATGGGACCTAATGAAACTTAAAAGCTTTTGCACAGCAAAGGAAACCATAAACAAGACGAAAAGACAACCCTCAGAATGAGAGAAAATATTTGCAAATGAATCAACGGACTCAAGGACTCAAATTAATCAAGGATTAATCTCCAAAATATATAAACAGCTCATGCACCTCAATATTAAAGAAACAAACAATCCAATCCAAAAATGGGCAGAAGACGTAAATAGACATTTCTCCAAAGAAGACATACAGATGGCCAAGAAGCACATGAAAAGCTGCTCAACATCACTAATTATTAGAGAAATGCAAATCAAAACTACAATGAGGTGTCACCTCACACCAGTTAGAATGGGCATCATCAGAAAATCTACAAACAACAAATGCTGGAGAGGGTGTGGAGAAAAGGGAACCCTTTTGCACTGTTGGTGGCAATGTAAATTGATACAGCCACTATGGAGAACAGTATGGAGGTTCCTTAAAAAAGTAAAAATAGAATTACCATATGATCCAGCAATCCCGCAACTAGGCATATACCCAGAGAAAACCATAATTCAAAAAGACACATGCACCCCAGTGTTCACTGCAGCACTATTTACAATAGCCACGTCATGGAAGCAACCTAAATGCCCATCGACAGACAAATGGATAAAGAAGTTGTGGTACATATATACAATGGAATATTACTCAGCCATAAAAAGGAACGAAATTGAGTCATTTGTGGAGACGTGGATGGGTCTAGAGACTGTCATACAGAGTGAAGTAAGTCAGAAGGAGGAAAACAAATATCGTATATTAACGCATGTTTGTGGAACCTAGAAAAATGGTACAGATGAACCGGTTTGCAGGGCAGAAGTTGAGACACAGATGTAGAAAACAAACGTATGGACACCAAGGGGGAGAAAGCTGTGGGGGGTCTTGGTGGTGGTTTGATGAATTGGGTGCTTGGGATTGACTTGTATACACTGATGTGTATAAAATTGATGACTATTAAGAACCTACTGTATAAAAAAATTAAATTAAATTAAAAATTAAAAAAAAAATTCCCATTGGTAAGATGAATCTCAGATCTTGAAGAATTCTACAGGGCCTTAGGAATTGCCCTAGTAATCCCTAAATATATTGCAAGTTTTCGAAAACTATTAATCCATATGTGACTTAAAGTAACTCTTTTTTTATCCAGTGCATGAAACTGAGTACTCCATATACCAATTGCGCAGGTCATCAGAGTTGACTGATTCCCTGAGGGGTATGTCATCTGTATTCTCTTCTTTTAGTCCATCACAAGAGAGGTCAGCAGTGTACCATGATAGATTATTAATAGTTTCAGCACTGACTTCTTCCAGGGCTTTATTTCAATGATTCTGCATTATTTTTTCATATGTTAACATCTCTGGCATTAGGATACATTTTATAATCATTGATGTCTTAGAATGGATACAATTAGGTATTTCTGGGTTAATGTGTAACCTTAAGAATGTCTTTCCCCCTCATCCTCTTAGATCTGCAACCTTTTGTCAATTGTTTTATCATTTCATTATGAAGAAATACTTTATTGATTTATGCCTTTTTTGTTAATTCACTAGCCTTTGTGGAAGCATCATCTCTTCTCTGTGAATTTGACCCTGAAAATGTCCTTTCTTGGGCAAGATGTAAACATCTGTTTAATCTCTGTGATTGGTACATAGATGTCATTAGTGCTATATTTTCTGAATGTTTATAATACTTTATGACTATAAATTAAAAATTTTTAAGTGGTGAAAAAAGGTATTCCAGGAAAATATTTGCCAGAAGAAAGCTAGGAAATAGTATTAATATCAGAAATAATAGACTTCAAGTCTTGCCTGGATTGATTTCAGAAAGTAAACCTAAATTTCATTCCAGGAATTGTATAGCCTTGCAAGTTCTGCAGCTTCTAAATAAAAATCCCTGGGAATCTAATAATGAAGTGTTGGTCGTAAATAAATAAATTAATAAATAATAGACTTTAAGAAAAAAAATTACAATTGTATGGAAAAAGAGAATGCTCCAAACCCAGTGTCACATACATAGCATTCTTTGACAGCAATGGAATAAATTAGAAATCCTTTAACAAAACAGTAGCCACATGCCACCTCACACACATACTTGTAAATAATTCATTGGTAAATGTAGAAATTATAATGGAAATTATGAAATATTTAAACCTGAATGATAATGAAGGTACACATGTTAAAACTGCATCTAAGGCAGTCTATGATTTATAATCTTAAATGAATATATTATAAAACAGATTGAAAATTAATGAGCTAAGCATTATATTCAAAAAATTAGAAAAAGAAAAAAGTAATGATAAAGAAAGTAGAAAGAGAAAATAAAGGGAATTTTTAGGCCAGAGTCCCTTATGAATGTAGATGTCAAAATCTTGAGCAAAATACAGTAAACCATACCCAGTAATGTGTAAGCAAAAAAGTATTATGACCAAATAGAGTTTATTCTAGCAATACTAGGATGCTAATTTTATAATTAATTAAGATAATTTACCATAGTAATAGACTAAAAAGGAAAATTACATAACCGTCTGAATAAATGCAGAAAAAGCAGTGAATAAAATGAAACATGCATTCAAGATCAAACGAGCTAGGAATAGAAGAGAACATTCTTAAACTGATAAGGAGTATTTGCTAAAATGCTCCAGTGTTCTTAATAGTGAAATAGTAGAAGCATTCTCTTTAGAATCAGTAGCAAGACAGAGGTGCCTGCTTTTGCTGTTTCTTTTTTTTTTTTAACTGAAGTATAGTTGATTCACAATATTATGTTAGTTTCAGGTACACAGCATAGTGATTCAGTATTTTTGCAGATTATATTCCATTATAGGTTATTTCAAGATAATGACTGTAATTCCCTATGCTGTACATTATATCCTTGTTGCTTATGTATTTTATACATAGTACTTTGTATCTGTTAATCTCATACTCCTAATTTGTCCTTCCTCCCTTCTCCCCTTTGATAACCACAAGTTTGTTTTCTATATCTGTCTGTTTTACATATACATTTATTTGTAATATTTTTTAGGTTGTACATATAAGTGATATCATACAGTATTTGTCTTTCTCTGTCTGCCTTATTTCACTATGCGTAATCTCTGGGTCCATCCACGTTGCTGAAGATGGCAGTAGTTCATTATTTTTTATGACTGAGTAATATTCCATTGCATATGTATGTGTGTGTGTATATATACATATATATGTATGTATATATATAAACATATACCACATCTTCTTAATCCTGTTGTCTGTTGACAGACACTTGAGTTGCTTCCATGTCTTGGCTATTGTAGATAGTGCTGCTGTGAACATTGGGGTGCATGTATCTTTTCAAATTAGTATTTGTTTTTTTCTGGATATATACCTGGGAGTGGAATTGCTGGATTGTATGGTAGTTCTATTTTTAGTTTTTTGAGGAACCTCCATACTGTTTTCCATAGTGGCTGCACCAATTTACATTCCCACTAACAGTGTACAGTGGTTCCTTTTTCTCCACATCCTCTCCAACTTTTGTTATTTGTAGACTTTTTTGATGTGAGGAGTGAGGTGATATCTCATTGTGGTTTAGATTTGCATTTCTCTAATAATTAGCAATGTTAAGCATCTTTTCATGTGCCTGTTAGCCATCTGTATGTCTTCTTTGGAAAAAAGTCTGTTCAAGTCGTCTTTGATTGAGTTGTTTGGTTTTTTGTTACTGAGTTGTATGAGCTGTTCGTATATTTTGGATATTAACCCATGTTGGTCGCGTGATTTGCAAATACTTTCTCCTATTCCATAGATTGTCTTTTTGTTTTGTTGGTGGTTTCCTTTGCTGTGCAAAAGATTTTAAGTTTAATTAGGTCCCATTTGTTTTGTTTTGTTAATTTATTTATTTATTTTTGGCTGTGTTGGATCTTCATTGCTGCGCATGGGCTTTCTCTAGTTGTGGCAAGCGGGGGCTACTCTTGGTTGCGGTGTGAGGGCTTCTCATTGCGGTGGCTTCTCCTGTTGCGGAGCACAAGCTCTAGGCACGTGGGCTTCAGTAGTTGTGGCACATGGGCTCAGTAGTTGTGGCTCACGGGCTCTAGAGCGCAGGCTCAGTAGTTGTGGCACACAGGCTTAGCTGCTCCACGGCATGTGGGATCTTCCGGGACCAGGGCTCGAACCCATGTCCCCTGCACTGGCAGGCGGATTGTTAACCACTGCACCACCAGGGAAGCCCTGTTTTGTTTGTTTTGCTTTTATTTATTTATTTTTGCCTTGGGAGACTGGTCTGAGAAAATATTACTACGATTTATGTCAAAGAATGTTCAGCCTATGTTCTCTTCTAGGAGTTGTATGGTTTGTGATCTTGCAGTGAGGTCTTTAAACCGTTTTGAGTTTATTTTTGTATATGCTGTGAGGGAATGTTATAATCTCATTGTTTTACATGTGACTGCTTGGTTGTCTAGTTTTCCCAGCACCACTTATTGAAGATACTGTCTTTTCTCCATTGTATATCCTTGCATCCTTTGTCATAGATTAATTGACCATACTGGTCTCTCTATTCTGTTCCATTGATCAATGAGTCTGTTTTTGTGCCAGTACCATGCTGTTTTGATTACTGTAGCTATATAGTATGGTCTGAAGTGTGGAAGGTTTATCCCTCCAGCTTTTTTCTTTTTTCTCAAGATCACTTTGGCAATTCAGGCTCTTTTGTGGTTCATGTGAATTTTAGGGTTATTTGTTCTAGTTCTATTAAAAATGTCATGGGGATTTTGATAGGGATTGCTGCTTCTCTAAATATTGTACTCTGGAGGTCCTAGGGAATGCTATAAGAGAAGATACAAAAGATATAAGGTTTGGAAGGAAGAATCAAAATTAGTATTTGCAGAAAATGTTTCTGTAACTGCTAGGGGCCCTGGCAAACATATAACACAAGAATAAGAAACAAAAGAATTTGAAGAAAAAAGATTGGAAGTGAAGAATAAACATTATTGATGTTTGCAAATGACATGATTGTCTGCATTAAAAAAATCCACAAGAATCTAAATAAATACTATTTAAATGTCTCACCTTCAACAAAGCTGTGTGGTGCGGCCAAATAAATAAAAATTAAAAAAAAATAAAAAACAATTCTATTTAAATAGTAACAAGAACTCTAAGTCACCTAGGAATATATTTTATAAGATAAATACATTCCTTTGATGGAGAAAAAATATAAACATCATTGAAAGACTACAGGAAGATCTGAAAATAGATAAAGCTATCTCATCTTCTTGCTTATGAGACTCAATATCATGTGTATGTTTATTTCTCCTAAATTAATCTATAAACACATGTAATCCCAGTCAAAAATCTCAGTTAGGCTTAACAAAGAAGTTGACAAGATGATTCTAAAAGTTGCTTAAAATGGTAAAGGGGCAAGAAAATTTTCAAGAATAAGGAGTCGGGGGACTTGCCATTCCATATGTTAAGACTTTTTAAATGAAACTATTGTAAATTAAAATAAGTATGGTATTATTAGTATAAGGGGAAAGAAATAGATCAGTGGCATAGAAGAGAAGGCTCAGAAACAGAACCACACATCTATGAGAATTTAGTATATGACAGCATTACAAACCAGACACTATCACTCAGTAAAAGAAGCTGGATCAATTGGCTGCCCATATGGAAAAAAATAAAATTATTTCCTACCTCATGCTATACATAAAAATAAATCCCAGAGGTATTAAAGGTATAAAATGAAAATTTATACTTATAAGAATTTATAGAAGAATATCTTTATAATATCAGGATAGAGGAGGATGTCTTAAAACACAAACTATGATAGGAAAGATTGGCAGATTTGACAACATTCACATTTTAAAACCTTTCAACAGCAACAACAAAAGACACCATAATCAAAGAGAAAGACAACAATTGGGCAGGAGAGAAAATATTTACAATGCATATAGTTGACAAAGGATTACTATCCAGAATATATAAAGAATTCCTACAAATCAAATAGACAAAAAGAAAATCCAAAGAACACATACAAATCAGTAGAAAAGAAAAAAGAATGCCCAAAAAGAAAATGTACAAAGGATACACTCAATTCATGTAAGTGGAAATAAGAATGGCAATAAATATGACTAGATTCTTATTCTCAGTAATTATCAAAGACTCTAAATTAAAAGTTCAGTAAGACAGTATTTTCATCAGTTTGCCAAGGATTTTTAAAGTCTGATTTTATCTAGTGTTGGCCAGTGATTGTGGATATAGGAACTCTCACACGGTGCTGATGGGAATATTAATTGGTACAACTGCTTAGGAGAGCAGTTTTGTAGTCTTCAGTAAGGTTGAAGGTACACCTGATTCTACATAAAAATGGAACTGTCTTCCATTTCAGAGGGTTTGCTTGACATTTTCTTGCAGAAGTGTTGCCAGGAGACATATACAGTGATGATTATTGCTGCATTATTGGAATAGGAAAAATAAAAAATAACCTAAATGTTCTACACAGGGGAATTGAGAGATTGTGGTATACTTATATAATAAATACTACATAGCAGATAAAATGTACATACATATTCTCAACATAGATAGTATATGTGTGTATATGTATGCATATACATATGTATACACACACATATATATTCTTGACATGAAAAGTACATATATATGTATATATATTCATTTACTCAACATGAACAAACCTCAGAACAATATTGAGTGAAAAAAGGAAAGCAAATTGTTCACCACTCTATTAGTCACCAGAAAATTCAATAAATACTTGTTGAAACAATGAATGATGCTGAAGTGGGGCCATGCAGCAGTGTCTTTGGTGAGTAGGCTGGACCTTAAGCTTTCCTGCTTCCCTCTATATTGTTGACTCTTCTCTCTCCCCTCTAAACTATGTGCTCTTGCAGGGCAGAGATATATCTTATTCCTATATATATCCCCTGGCTGTTATTGCTCCTGGCCCAGGATAGGTATTTAATAAGTATGTTGAAGTAATTAGTGAATGTTGCCTATTATACCTATGCCCTGTTAAGAACGGTCTTTGGATCAGGAGTTGCAAGACCTGAATTCTCCTGTCTTTTAGTTGTAGGACCTTGGACAATTTTTTTTTTTTACTTCTCTGAGTCTCGGTTTTCTAATTTCTAAAGAAAAGTAATACCTGTTCTGCCTAAATGTGTTATATGAAAGTAAGATCATATACCATAAGGTCATATAATATAAGAATGTTATATGAATGTAAGACTTGTAATATTTCAGCAGTGAGGGAAAGTATGTGGTTGTAGAGTTGCGGTGGGAGTAGCTGTGCTGTGTATTCTTAGCACTGTCAATGTTTCTTTTAGGAGCTGTGTGAGCAATCTGTGTCCCAGAGGAGTCATCATTTCTTTTTTATTATCTTTGGAGCCAGTTTACTAGTTTACTTTTTTCTTCTTACAAAGGGAGATTGGCCCTAAAATAGCCAGCGTTCTGTTTTTTCCCAAGGCATGAGAGCAAAACTATCTTTCTGTCTTTGGTACCAGAACTATGATTCATGTCTGAACTATGTTTGTGTGTATAGAAGAAAGGAAAAGAGGTAAAGTCAGGAAACTCAACTGATTTCATGACTCCATCTTCTGTTACTTTCTGGAACCTGGATAGTGTGACCTGGAGCAGCAGGCACCTTGGTGAGCCCAAGTACTGGCAGAACCTGAAAGGCTGATCATCTGAAACCTTCAGAAGAAAAATCATGGAAAGTCATTGAATGATATATATGTTTATTATGTTGGCACAATGGGTCATAAAAGCAGGGACGAAGTAAAAACTTTGGTATATTAATGGGTTAGCATAACAAAGAACTTTGGTTAATGATAGAATATTATTCCATATATGGATTAGCAAAGGGAGTTTGCTTTACCAAATGTAAAAGATAAATAGTATAAACCCAGATAAGGGCAGAGGAAGGATGTTTGGTGGCAGAGAGCTTGGGGCGATTGGTAAACCTCAAGCTGCCCAACTATAGAATTTCATGAGAGATGAGAGGTAGACGTGGAGCAAATCACTGAGGGCCTTTGGGGTAGGCCATGATAGAGTGACCATATCCCCTAAACCGGGACACTCCTGAGAATAAAGGGGGTTCTATTCATTATTATGCTAGGATAACAGGAATGATCTGGAACTGTTGCAGGTAAACCAGGTTATACAGTCACATTATTTGAAGGTAAAGAAGAGCCATTGATACGATTACATATCCTATGAGGAGTGGGAGGTTAAAATAAATTTTAGGCAGGAGACCTGGACAAATCTGAATAATAATCTTGACTGGAAGGGACTGAGAGAGGTGGGCCATTTGCTAGATGAGGTTGTATAATCGAGAAGGATTGTTGGTGTTGTTTTTGTTGTTGTTAGAGAGTGTAAAGTTTTGGCATATGTAAATGAAGTTGGGAAAGAGCCAATAGAGAGGGAGAGGAGTTGAAAATTGGTACAGTAAGAGATCTGAGGAAAGGTTATAGGCACCTTTTCCATTATGACAAGTGGAAAGGAAGCAAGAGTGGGTATTAGATGCAGGCGAGTCTTTAGGTGGGAGGGCATAGCAGGTTTAGAGTTCCTACCTGATGACTGCTTATGTTGTTGAGGGTTCAAGGAAGGTAGAGAAGATTTTAAATAGCTACAGTGGACAATGGAAGAGAGACCAATAGCAAGACAAGGATGCCCCCTACTACCCCTGTATTCAACATTGCCAGCTACTCTAGGGTCAGTCTTAAAGCAGGCAGTCCTAGCCAATGAATAAAGCAAGAAAAATAAATATAAGGTATAAGGATTGGAGTAGAAGAAATAAAACGGTTATTATTCATAGCAGCTTTAATTAAGCATACAGAAAATCCAAAAGAATCAGCAGATACTATTAGAATTGATAAATGAATTTAGCAAGGGTACTGGATACAAGGTCACTATACAAAAATAAATTGTATTTCAATATATCAGCAACTAGTAATTAGAAAATGATTTTTAAAAAATAGAGAACATTTAAAAAGCATCAAACATTAATTACTGAGAAATAAATATTAACAATAGGGGGGACAAGACCTTTACTCAGAAAACTATGAACACTGAAGTTAAAAAGGACTTAAATAAGTGGCAATCCCAGTTTGTTCCCAGTCAGTCCAGTAGTAACCTAATAAGAGTGTGTGTGTGTGTGTGTGTGTGTGTGTGTGTAACTTGTTCCACTGCTGACTCTAAAATTTACAAAGGGTCAAGAATACCCGCTTTTTTTTAATTAATTTTTTTTTCTTATTAGTCATCCATTTTATACACATCAGTGTATACATGTCAATCCCAATCTCCCAATTCATCACACCCCCACTCCCACCCCTTGTCTCTATCCCCCCTTGGTGTCCATACGTTTTTATCTACTTTTGTCTCAATTTCTGCTCTGCAAACCTGTTCATCTGTACCATTTTCTAGGTTCCACATATATGCGTTAATATACGATATTTACTTTTCTCTTTCTGACTTACTTTACTCTGTATGACAGTCTCTAGATGCATCCATGTCTCTACAAATGACCCAATTTCGTTCCTTTTTATGGCTGAGTAATATTCCATTGTATATATGTACCACATCTTCTTTATCCATTCATCTGTCGATGGGCATTTAGGTTGCTTCCATGACGTGGCTATTGTAAATAGTGCTGCAGTGAACACTGGGGTGCATGTGACTTTTTGAATTATGGTTTTCTCTGGGTATATGCCCAGTAGTGGGATTGCTGGGTCATATGTTAATTCTATTTTTAGTTTTTTAAGGAAGCTCCATACTGTTCTCCATAGTGGCTGTATCAATTTACATTCCCACCAACAGGGCAAGAGGGTTCCCTTTTCTCCACACCCTCTCCAGCATTTGTTGTTTGTAGATTTTCTGATGATGCCCATTCTAACTGGTGTGAGGTGATACCTCATTGTAGTTTTGATTTGCATTTCTCTAATAATTAGTGATGTTGAGCAGCTTTTCATGTGCTTCTTGGCCATCTGTATGTCTTTGGAGAAATGTCTATTTAGGTCTTCTGCCCATTTTTGGATTGGGTTGTTTGTTTCTTTAATATTGAGCTGAATGAGCTGTTTATATATTTTGGAGATTAATCCTTTGTCCGATGATTCATTTGCAAATATTTTCTCCCATTCTGAGGGTGGTCTTTTCGTCTTGTTTATGGTTTCCTTTGCTGTGCAAAAGCTTTTAAGTTTCATTAGGTCACATTTGTTTATTTTTGTTTTTATTTCCATTACTCTAGGAGGTGGATCAAAAAAGATCTTGCTGTGAATTATGTCAAAGAGTGTTCTTCCTGTGTTTTCCTCTGAGAGTTTTATAGTGTCCGGTCTTACATTTAGGTCTCAAATCCATTTTGAGTTTATTTTTGTGTATGGTGTTAGGGAGTGTTCTAATTTCATTCTTTTACATGTAGCTGTCCAGTTTTCCCAGCACCACTTATTGAACAGACTGTCTTTTCTTCATTGTATATCTTTGCCCCCTTTGTCATAGATTAGTTGACCACAGGTGCATGCGTTTATCTCTGGACTTTCTATCCTGTTCCATTGATCTATATTTCTGTTTTTGTGCCAGTACCATATTGTCTTGATGACTGTAGCTTTGTAGTATAGTCTGAAGTCAGGGAGTCTGATTCCTCCAGCTCCGTTTTTTTCCCTCAGGACTGCTTTGGCTAGTTGGGGTCTTTTGTGTCTCCATACATAGTTTAAGATTTTTTGTTCTAGTTCTGTAAAAAATACCATTGGTGATTTGATAGGGATTGCATTGAATCTGTAGATTGCTTTGGGTAGTAGAGTCATTTTCACAATATTGATTCTTCCAATCCAAGAACATGGTATATCTCTCCATCTGTTGGTATCATCTTTAATTTCTTTCATCAGTGTCTTATAGTTTTCTGCATACAGGTCTTTTGTCTCCCTAGGTAGGTTTATTCCTAGGTATTTTATTCTTTTTGTTGCAATGGTAAATGGGAGTGTTTCCATAATTTCTCTTTCAGGTTTTTCATCATTAGTGTATAGGAACGCAAGAGATTTCTGTGCATTAATTTTGTATCCTGCAACTTTACCAAATTCATTGATTAGCTCTAGTAGTTTTCTGGTGGCATTTTTAGGATTCTCTATGTATAGTATCATGTTATCTGCAAACAGTGACAGTTTTACTTCTTCTCTTCCAATTTGTATTCCTTTTATTTCTTTTTCTTCTCTGATTGCCGTGGCTAGGACTTCCAAAACTATGAGGAATAATAGTGGTGAGAGTGGACATTCTCGTCTTGTTCCTGATCTTAGGGGAAATGCTTTCAGTTTTTCACCATTGAGAATGATGTTTGCTGTGGGTTTGTCATATACGGCCTTTATTATGTTGAAGTAGCTTCCCTCTATGCCCACTTTCTGGAGAGTTTTTATCGTAAATGGGTGTTGAATTTTGTCAAAAGCTTTTTCTGCATCTATTGAGATGATCATATGGTTTTTATTCTTCAATTTGTTAATATGGTGTATCACATTGATTGATTTGCATATATTGAAGAATCCTTGCATCCCTGGGATAAATCCCACTTTATCATGGTGTATGATTCATTTAATGTGTTGTTGGATTCTGTTTGCTGGTATTTTTTTGAGGATTTTTGCCTCTATATTCATCAGTGATATTGGTCTGTAATTTTATTTTTTTGTAGTATCTTTGTCTGGTTTTGGTATCAGGGTGATGGTGGCCTCATAGAATGAGTTTGGGAGTGTTCCTTCCTCTGCAATTTTTTGGAAGAGTTTGAGAAGGATGGGGGTTAGCTCTTCTCTAAATGTTTGATAGAAGTCACCTGTGCAGCCATCTGGTCCTGGACTTTTGTTTGTTGGAAGATTTTTAATCACAGTTTCAATTTCATTACTTGTAATTGGTCTGTTCATATTTTCTGTTTCTTCCTGGTTCAGTCTTGGAAGGTTATACCTTTCTAAGAATTTGTCCATTTCTTCCAGGTTGTCCATTTTATCAGCATAAAGTTGCTTGTAGTAGTCTCTTAGGATGCTTTGTATTTCTGCGGTATCTGTTGTAACTTCTTTTTCATTTCTAATTTTATTGAGTCCTCTCCCTCTTTTTCTTGATGAGTCTGGCTAATGGTTTATCAACTTTGTTTATCTTCTCAAGGAACCAGATTTTAGTTTTATTGATCTTTGCTATTGTTTTCTTTGTTTCTATTTCATTTATTTCTGCTCTTATCTTTATGATTTCTTTCCTTCTGCTAACTTTGGGTTTTGTTTGTTCTTCTTTCTCTAGTTCCTTTAGGTGTAAGGTTAGATTGTTTGAGATTTTTCTTGTTTCTTGAGGTAGGCCTGTATAGCTATAAACTTCCCTCTTAGAACTGTTTTTGCTGCATCACATAGGTTTTGGATCGTGGTGTTTTCATTGTCATTTGTTTGTAGGTATTTTTTGATTTCCTCTTTGATTTCTTCAGTGATCTCCTGGTTATTTAGTAACGTATTGTTTATCCTCCATGTGTTTGTGTTTTTTACGTTTTGTTCCCTGTAGTTAATTGCTAATCTCATAGCATCATGGTCAGAAAAGATGCTTGATATGATTCCAATTTTCTTAAATTTACTGAAGCTTGATTTGTGACCCACGATGTGATCTATCCTGGAGAATGTTCCATGTGCACTTGAGAAGAAAGTATAATCTGCTGTTTTTGGATGGAATGTCCTATAAATATCAATTAAATCTATGTGGTCTATTGTGTCATTTAAAGCTTGCTTACTAATAAAGTTTTCCTTATTAATTTTCTGTTTGGATGCTCTGTTCATTGGTGTAAGTGAGGTGTTAAAATCCCCCACTATTATTGTGTTACTGTCGATTTCTTCTTTTAGAGCTGTTAGCAGTCGCCTTATGTATTGTGGTGCTCCTATGTTGGGTGCATAAATATTTATAATTGTTATATCTTCTTCTTGGATTGATCCATTTATCATTACATAGTGTCTTTCCTTGTCTCTTGTAACATTCTTTATTTTAAAGTCTATTTTATCTGATATGAGTATTGCCACTCCAGCTTTCTTTTGATTTCCATTTGCATGGAATATCTTTTTCCATCCCCTCACTTTCAGTCTGTATGTGTCCCTAGGTCTGAAGTGGGTCTCTTGTAGACAGCATATATATGGGTCTTGTTTTTGTATCCATTCAGCAAGCCTGTGTCTTTTGGTTGGAGCATTTAATCCATTCACGTTTAAGGTAATTATCGATATGTATGTTCCTATGACCATTTTCTTAATTGTTTTGGGTTTGTTTTTGTAGGTCCTTTTCTTCTCTTGTGTTTCCCACTTAGAGAAGTTCCTTTAGCATTTGTTGTAGAGCTGGTTTGGTGGTGCTGAATTCTCTTAGCTTTTGCTTGTCTGTAAAGCTTTTGATTTCTCCATTGAATGTGAATGAGATCCTTGCTGGGTAGAGTAATCTTGGTTGTAAGTTTTTTCCTTTCATCATTTTAAGTATATCATGCCACTCCCTTCTGGCTTGTAGAGTTTCTGCTGAGAAATCAGCTGTTATCCTTATGGGACTTCCCTTGTATGTTATTTGTCATTTTTCCCTTGCTGCTTTCAATAATTTTTCTTTGTCTTTAATTTTTGCCAATTTAACTACTATGTTTCTCGGCATGTTTCTCCTTGGGTTTATCCTGTGTGGGACTCGCTGTGCTTCCTGGAGTTGTGTGGCTATCTCCTTACCCATGTTAGGGATGTTTTCGACTGTAATATCTTTAAATATTTTCTCGGGTCCTTTCTCTCTCTTTTCTCCTTCTGGGACCCCTATAATGCGAATGTTGTTGTGTTTAATGTTGTCCCAGAGGTCTCTTAGGCTGTATTCATTTCTTTTCATTCTTTTTTCTTTATTCTGTTTTGCAGCAGTGAATTCCACCATTCTGTGTTCCAGGTCACTTTCCATTCTTCTGCCTCAGTTGTTCTGCTGTTGATTCCTTCTAGTGTATTTTTCATTTCAGTTAGTGTATTGTTCATCTTTGTTTGTTTGTTCTTTAATTCTTCTAGATCTTTGTTAAACATTTCTTGCATCTTCTCGATCTTTGCCTCCATGCTTTTTCCGAGGTTCTGGATCATCTTCACTATCACTATTCTCAATTCTTTTTCTGGAAGATTGCCTATCTCCATTTCATTTAGTTGTTTTACTGGGGTTTTATCTTGTTCCTTCATCTGGTACATAGCCCTCTGCCTTTTCATCTTGTCTATGTTTCTGTGAATGTGGTTTTTGTTCCACAGGCTGCAGGATTGCAGTTCTTCTGCTTCTGCTCCAGGAATACCCACTTTTGACCCTGTCTTCTCAGTCAACAAAGAGACCCCCGTAGAGATGGCAACTTTTTCTCACCTGCCATTCTAGGGAGAACTAGCTATGACCATGGTGTTGATGTTGATTTATAATTTAGAAAGGCCAAGAGAAAAATGTTGGAGGACTTACTCCACCTGATACCCAAATGTAAAGGTTTCTAGAAGGTAACATAGGAGAATATTTTCATGGCCTTGGGATTGGGAAAGAATTCTTAAAGAAGATACAGAAAGCACAGTCATAAGGTGTAAAACCAATACATTTTACTACATTAAAGTTAACTCTTCATGAACAGACATCATTATGAGAGTACAAAGGCCGGCAACAGGGAGGGAGAAGATATTTGCCTAATACATAACCCCTGAAGGGTTCATGTCTAGGATATATAAAAAACTCCTACAGATAATTAGAAAATGATAATCCAGTCTATTCAATAGGCAAGGAACTTGAACTGTTTCACAAGAGGATAGTCACATGGTCGCAAGCATGAAAAGATACTGAACTTTATTAGTTATCAGGGAAATATAATTGGGACCACTATAAGTTACTAGCACTCACCTGCCAGAACAACTAAAGTAAAAAAGTGTTAGTGAAGGTGTGGAATAGTTGAAACTTTCATACACCATTGGTTGGAGTATAATTGGCACAACTACTTTTGAGAACTGTTTGACAGTGTCTATTAAAATTGGCATGTGCATACCATATGACCTAGCAAATTCACTCCTAGACTGTGTCTAATAGAAATACAAGCATATATATAACAAAAGGTGAATAAGAATGTCATAGCAGCATGATTCTAATAACCTAAAACTGGAAACAACATAAATGTCCATCTGCAGTGAAACTGATAAATTGTGGATATTCATACAAAGGAGTACTATATATAGCAATAAAAATGAACAAACCATTGCTATGCAACATATTTGATGAATTTCAGAAACATTATGTTGAGTGAAAGAAGTCAGACACAGAAGAAAATATGTTGTATGAGTCCATTTGTATGGAGTTCAGAGACAGACAAAACTAATTTTTATGTTAGAACTAGAGATACTGTTTACCTTTGGGATGGAGGACAAGGCTAATGATTAGGGCAGGGTACAAGGAGAGTGTTTCTTCATTGAGCTTGTACAGTTATGATTTGTGTATATGTTACCTTTCAGTATGAAGTTGTTTTCAAATGATGTATGTAAAATGCTAATCATAGTGGCTGGCTCATTACTGCCAGTTCAATAACTGGTAGTGTTAACTTTTTACTGTGGTTTAGTTCTCTGTGATGACAAGGTCTAGGGCAATGGTGTCTAGTAGAATTTACTGCAATCATTAAAATGTTCTGTGTCTGCACTGTGTAGTTCCATAGTCTCTAGCCACATGTGACTATTGAGTATTTGAAATATGACTGAGGCACTTACTTAAAATTTTACTTAATTATAATAAAAATTTAAATACCCACATGTGACTAATGGCTGTCATATTGGATATGATATGATATCCAGGTCTAGGGAATTGCCATGAGAATGAGTGAATGAAGGAGAATGGCAGTGAAGTTTATTTGAGTTGAATAAATCAAGAAACTGAGAGGCCAGAGTGTCAGGTGAATTGTGCCTCTGTACATTGAAGAATGCTTAGGGTAATGGCAAGACTGGATTGGAGTGTGAGGTTGTTAGGTAGGTTCCAAAGTCTTCAAAGAAGCATTTGGATAGAGGAGGGGAAAAGTGTAATGGACCAGGAAAGGATGCTTTTTCCCATATAGGTTGTCAAAGATACTTAGGTAGAAATGTTTCTGAAGCACAGCTTAGGTAATAAAGAGCCATTGAAGGAGAGAATTTTAAGAAGGAAGTGGTCAGGGGCAGCAGCAATGCTTCAGAGTGGTGCTCTATGACAAAACTCTAGAGTAGTAAAGTGGTCATTGAAGACCTGTGAGAGTGAAGCTTGGTGCAGAGGTGGGGAAGGAAGCAATTGCCGGGAGTAGATGAAAGGTTAAGGTGTGGTGTGGGCAATTTTCAGTAAGCTCCTCTGTGAAAGCAATAAGATAGGAGGTGGTAGCTAGGGGGAGATGTGGGGTTTTGCTTTTGTTTAACAAGTGGTGGGGGATTGAACTTGAGGAAGGACATGAAAATGTGAAATTTCTTGGTGTTTTCTTTCAGCGTATGGAAGAAATGTTGAGGCTGAGTACATATAGGTTCTCTGTGAGGTGAGGAGGAAGTGGCTGGGTGATGACAGTGGAAAGGTTGGTTGGGCCAGATTTTGAACAATCTTGAATGGCATTATGAAGAAATGTTGACTTTATCTAATAGTTCATAGAGAACCAAGGAAAGTTTTAAGTATCTGGGCCTCCTGTAAGAGTCTGTGCTCTATAAATATTACTCTGGCAATAGCAAGGACTGTGGACTAAAGGTAGTCAGACTTAAAGAGACAGATTGCTTCATCAAGCAAGAAGTGATGAAAACCTGAAATAGGGCAGTAGCAATTCATAGGGTGGAGAAGAGTTGGTGAATTTGAGATTATAGTTCAGAAGTGGAATGATCACAACTTGTGGTGGTGGAATAAAGGAGAACAAGTATTAGAACTGAGAGGTTTCTATCTGAGTTGACTAGGTCTAAACTGGTGAATTTATGTTAAGGGACCAAAAAGAAAGAACCCGAGTTTGGAATTGTGGTGAATTATATAACAGTTTTATTGAGATATAATTCACATACCATACAATTCACCCATTTAAAGTATGCAATTCAATGTTTTTAGTGTATTCACAGAGTTGTGCAACCATCACTACAATCGATTTTAGAATTTTTTCATCACCCTATAAAGAAACTCATACCCATTAGCAGTCATTCCTCATTCTACCCCACCTCCTTCTCCAGCCCCTCAGCCTAGGCAACCACTAACCTACTCTTGGTCTGTATGCATTTGCCTATTTTGGGCATTTCATATAAATGGAATCATACAGCTTGTGGTCCTTTTTGACTAGCTTCTTTTATTTAGCATGTTTTCAAAGTTCATCCATGTAGAGATCATTTTTTGCCTTACATTATGTATACTCACCTCTTTACATGTTTTATCTCCTCTACTGGAGGCATTATTGTTATATATTTCAAGGCTGTATCTGGCACATATGCTGTATTTAGTTATGACTCAACAAATAATTGATACATCATAAGTTAGAAGGTTAGCTCCATTAACCATGAAATTAAGTTAACCAGAATGAGTTGCTCCCACACGTGCTTACCCACTAAGGTGTGTCTTTATTTGCTGTCGTGGAATAAGTAGGTACCATGCCAATGGTCTGGTTTTGCCATTAACTCTGTATGACCTTGGGTAAGTCATTATACTCTGGATACACTTTCCATATGTGAAAATGGGGATAAAAATCCCTACCCAATATGATACAGAGGAATAACTAAGGTAATTCAAGTTGATGGGATTTGGATAGAGTTGGGGTTCATCCAGACAGCCTCTGAGAAGAAATAAATACACGTTTCCCCTCCTATCTGAAAGAAGAGTGTTCTTATGAAACCTTTTGTAAGGTGAAATGGGTAAAGTGAAAAAGCAATTACCTTAGGATGCAGCTTCCTAACAGATACGCAAAATAAATAGAGGTAAAGCCCAGATGCTCACAGACACAGTTCACAGCTGTGGCAGCTTGATGCTGAGACGCTGAGTGTAGTTCCTGGGGAGGGAGCTTGGCGGTTCTACTCTTGCTATTTGGCGTGAACACTGCCTCTGTAATGGCTCAGGGCAAAGCAAATGCTGAATGCGATTTTCGCTTTTTGCCTGTTTTCTGGAAAATTTCCAGATTTCTTTTGGTAAGTGAAAACAGGTACAGACTTACAGTGGGGTTACATACCAATAAACCTATTGTAAATTGAAAATATCATAAGTCAAAAATGCATTTAATACACCTAGTCTACTGAGCACCATAGCTTAGGCTCACATATCTTAAACGTGCTCAGAACACTTATGTGAGTGTACAGTTGGGCTAAATCATCTCATTCAAAGCCTGTTTTATAATAAAGTGTTGAATAGCTCATGTAATTTATTGAATACTGTACTGAAAAACAAAATGGTTGATTAGGTACAGAATGGTTGTCGGTGTATCTTGTTCCGCCTTGTGATCACGTGGCTGACGGGGAGCTGCTGCCCAGCATCATGAGAGAGTATCACCACATATCGCTAGCCCAGGAAGAGATCAAAATTCAAAATTCAGAGTACGGTTTCTGCTGAATGTGTATCACTTTCACACTATTGTAAAGTTGAAAAATCATAAGTCAAGCCATTGTAAGTTGGAGACTGTCTATTCTAATGCAGGTCTTTCACAAAAGCAAAGTGACATAAAACGAACTTTTGGAAGGGGGGTTGGTAACCTGTAAATGTTTGCCTCTATTACCTAATCCTCCTGGGATAGGAGTAGCCTTTTTTTTCATGGGCTTAGGTATCTTGGCCCCTTAAATCCTTTCAATCCCCATTTACAAGGTCCTAGTTTTGTCTGTGGCATGCTGCTTCTTTTGTCACCAACCTGGAGCATTATACCTGTGCCATGTTCTCTAGCTATTCTCTCTGGAATACTTAAGACACTTATTTCTTAAGGACACTGACCAGTAGACTCCCTATTTTGCATAGCTTCATGTTGCTTTCCTAATTCCTGTTGTCTTAATATGCTGCATATAGTTGAATACCAAACAAAAAAGTTTAAAACCCACTCTATCCACCTTCCTGAAACAAACAACTTATAAATGCAGGCCTACCTTACCCCCCCTCTTTTGGAGAGTTGTTCATGCTTTTATTTAGAAAACATATACTGAGTGTGTACTTGAGTGCCATGTATCAAAATAAGTAAAGTAGTCCTTGACTTCCAAGATCTTGTAGCAGTTCAGTGGGAGAAGGCAGACATAGATAATCACAGTATAATGTGGAAGCGCAGTAGCAGAGCCATGGACAGGTGGTTTTGAGAGCATACCTTGAAGAAGCCACTGGGACAGTGTTTTGAAGCAAGTGTCGCCTGGCATTTCTGAACTAACAAATATAACACAGAAGCAGCCTGATGAAGAGCACTTATGTTCTTTGAGCCTCAGAACAACCTGGTGACTCCCATTTTAGAGAGCAATCTAAAGCTCCGAAAGGATCAGTGGCTGTCTCTTAAACACATTCTAGACTCAGCTTCTATGTTTATCTCCTCCCCCTCCACCATATCCATGCCCCTTAAGCAAGGGTAGAAAGTACCCTTGCAGAGTACTACAGTGCCCTGCCATCCGCTCGTTTAGTTCTTCCTTCTTAAGCAAAGCTGGAGCCTCAGATTCCCCTTTTCTGTGTCTAGCCTGCTTCCAGTGTCGTCGGTGCATTGAGCATTACAGGGCTGTAGCAGTAGTGAATATTGCTGATGTCATTGTTTGCCTTATTGGGATTTTGCTCTTTGTTTCACAGGGAGCTGTGATTGGTATAGACGATGAGGACGACAGCACCTTCACAATCACTGTTGATCAGAAAACCTTCCATTTCCAGGGTGAGCTGAAAGAAAAGATTCTTCCTCTTCATAGTCCCAGCTGCTTCTTTCCTTCTCTTTTGGGTTGTTTGCTAGGTGACTTGAATGGTTTTGCAACTGATCCTGCATGAACGAGTGCACAGGAACGTTCTGGACGAAGTGGTACTGCAGGTTAGGCAGGGATTTAATCGTATCTGCAGTGGATACAGATCTATTTGAAACGATTGTGGATCTGGCTGCAATTGAAAATTAAAAATTGAAACGATGAAAATCAGTGAAGGGAGAAAGTAATGGGCTGCTGCTGCTGGCTTGTGTTTGCAGAAGGTTGCTGGTCTTCTTTATCGAGGAGTGTGGCTCTGCTTCTGCATGAAAAGTCCAAAGACTGATTGTGAAGGCTGCAGTGTTTGTCCGTGTAAAACTCAAAATATAAATTAAATTGAAGCTAGTAGCAGCCTTTGGCTTAAAGGTTTTGCTTTGCTTCAAGAACTACAAGTTTGCATTCATTTCATCTGCATTTCTGCGTCTTGTCTGCCAGCCATCATTTCTCTGCTGTTATCCTTTTTATAGTTCATAACACCAAATGCCATCTGCCACTGCTATGTTTCAGCATTGCATGCTATGGTTCACCGGTAGAAAGGGTAAGGTACTAGATGATCATTCTCATTTCATCTTGCTTTGAAAACTCTAAACCAGCAAATAAAAGTCAATTTTAATGATCCTGTCCTAATGTACGTCTCATCTATTAGGAGTGCCTGTTAGCTTTGTTACTAATGTTTTTGCTATTTTGCCTCTCCAGAGTAACCTCTATTTTATGTTTAAAGCAGTCCAAGAAACTTAAAAATTGAGAATATTTGCAGTTTCTTTGAACTACAAGTGACAATGCACTGTGATAGACGCTAGGCATACCAAGATAAAGAAATAGTAAATTTATAGCTTACAAATGTTTTGGTTATGAAGTCTAACAGTGACCAGATATATTATACAAGATGTTCCAACAGCTATTGTCCTTCTATACTAGGATAGTATATTGAAGTTATTTTATTTCATTGTCTTGTTTAAGAAATTGGCACATAGAAATGAAAGATCCAGCTTATATATAATAAAGACAAACCAGTGTACTCACTCGTGATATCTCTAATGCTTTTAGGAAAAAGCATTCTTAAAGTATTTATTATGTTCGGTCATATTCTTTACTCAGACTGCTATAAACTAATGATGTCCTCCTGAAATTTTCCACTACATTTAATTTCATAAAACATTTAAAATCTTATTATGAAAGCCCATGGCCTTTATTTTTAGGTTAAATATATAATGCTGCTTATAAATGAAAGCAGATAATGCCCACACTCTGGAACTCTTTACTTGAATGAAGTTGAATACTTTAATGTGTTTCAAGTAATAGCTGCTAGATGCAGGTGAAGGCTGCAGTATGGAATTCTCTCCTCTGCAGTTACTAAGGAGACATCTTCTTTGGACTTCCAGAAGCTGTATTGTTTGCCTGTTTAAAGGAGAGGAGACCCAGGCCCCTAGAGCAAGGGCACCTCTACCTTCTCTGATTTAAGTTATTTATGTTAAACTGACCTCCCCTTTAACACTTCCATATTTATGTGGCTTGCTTATAAAACAAGCAATTCCTTTAATGAATCATTTAAATGACAAGGGTAAATGAAGTATATGTATTTTTTAAATGGATACTTTTCTACTATAATAGTTATGGGAGTCTCAGGCAACATGAGATTATCTGGCTTTTGTAAATAACTCGATAATATTCTTTCTCTATATTCTTGGCAGTAATGAGTTATTTCACATTCATAGTCCTTGCTTATAAGAAAATAGATGAAACTCTGTTAAAAGTTTTCAATGTCTGATAGATCTTATACTCTTGATTAGAAGTGAAAACAAGTTTAGATGATACACATTAGCATGTGTGTAAATGTGTTGACTTTTTAAAGTTTAATATAGCAGAATTTTTGAAAGCAAGTGAAGTGTCAATTGATGCATCTATAAAACAAATTCTGCTTACTGTCAGCTCTTAAAGGGAAAGCTAGAATTTGTTCAGATACATTCATCATTTATTCAACATCTATTTTAGACATTATTCTAAGTTCTGGGGATACAGTAGTGAACATAAAATTCCCCTCTTGGGGCATCCAGCCTGGTAGAGGAGGAAGCCAATAAACAAGATAAGTTGGTAAAATATAAGTAAATAGTGCTAAGCCTTGGGGAGAAAAAAAAAAAAAAGCAGGAAAGGAGGAAATGAAATAGAAGTGAGGTGGTGTGTGTGTGTGTGTTTGTAGGGGGGTGGTTTGAAATTTTAGATGGCCAGGGAAAGACCTGAAAGAAGTGAGGGAACAAGCTATATGGCTTTGTTGTGGGTGATGATGAAGAGTAAATCATTCCAGGCAAAGGAAACAGTACGTGCAAAAGGGTGTGCCTGCCGTATTTGAAGAACAGCAAGGAGGGCAGTTCTGGTTGGAGTGCAGATAACCATGGGGGAGGGTAGTGGGAGATGAGGTCTAAGAGATAACATCGTGGGAGGCCTCATATGGCACAATAAGGATATTGAATTTTACTGAGATAAGAAGCCATATTAGAGGGTTTTGAACAGAGGAGTGACATGATGTGATTTTTAAACAGTATCACTCTGGCCACTGTTTGGAGAATAAAATGCAGGAGGCAGGAACAGAAGTAGGGAAACTAGTTAGGAGGCTATAGTAATCCAGAAGAGAGATGATGGTGGCTCCCACATGGTAGCAGTGAGGGTAGTGAGGTAGTGGAAGTGGTCGAATTGTGCATGTGTGTGTAATCAACTTTATTGAGCTGTAATTAACATACAATAAAATGTACACTCTATAAAGTCCAATGAATATTGACAGATTTACTTACCCATATAACTGCTACCATAATCAAGATGTAGAACATTTCTATCACCCAAAAGATTCTTTTATTCTTTCAGTCAGTCTCCACTCCCAGCCTCTGGCTCCAGACAACTGCTGATCTATCATTAAAGATTAGATTTTTTTTTTTTTGGAGAGTTTCACATAAATGGAATCATACAGTATGTATTCTCTTTTGTCTGGCTTTATTTTAGCTCAGTATAATGTTTTTAATATTCGTCCATCTTGTTGCATATATTGGTAGTTCCTTTTATGTTGCTAAGTAGTAGTCTGTTGTTAGATATTATATTTTTTTGAAGGTTGAACTGTAGCATGTCAGAGGAAGATAGTAGTATAGGATGACACCATATTTTTGTCTTGAGCAATAAGAATGGAGTTGCCATTAACTGAGGTGGGGAAGATTGCAGCAGGAACTAGTTTGGGAGCGGCAGGTGGGCATCAGGAACTTAGCCTTGGACATACTTATAATCAAGTTCTAGCTGCCTATCAGACATCCAAATGGAGATGTCAAGTAGGCAGTTGAAGTGTGGAATTCAGGAGAAAAGTTCAGGCTGAAGAAATAAATTTGGGAGTCACTGGCATATAGATGGTTTTTAAAGCCATGTGAATTTGGGAATAAGTGTAGAGAGAAAAGAGAAGAGGTCCAAGTAATGAACTCTGGAGCACTCCAACATTTATTTGGAAGACACAGAGATGAGGCAGAACTAGCAAAAGGGATTGAAAAGAAGCAACCAAAAAGGAGGAGGAAAACCAGGTGAATGTGGTACCCGGGAAGCCAAGATAGAAAGTGTTTCTAGGAGGTGAGAGGCATCAGCAGCTGTGTCAAATGCTCCTGATCAAGAAAGTTGAGGGCTGAGAAATGATCACAGACTTTAACAATTAAGAGTCTATTGGTAACCTTGAGAAGAGCAACTTAGAGATGAGGGTATAGACAGTGATTTCAAGTTCTGCTGTAAAGGGAAGGTGAGAAATACAGTAGTAGCTGGAGGAGGGAAATGAGATAAAGCTCAGATATCTTTTTTTAAAGATAAGAGCAATAATAGCATGTTTTAATGCTGTTGGTAGTGATTCAGTAGAGAGGGAAAAATTGATGATGCAAGAGAGAAAGGGGAGAATTACTGGATCAGTGTCCTTGAGAAGGCAAGACAGGATGGGGCCTAATACACAGGTGGGGCATTGCCTTTGGCTGGGAGCATGGACAGTTCATCCATAGTAACAAGAAAGAAAGTCAAATGTATGGAAATATATGTAGGCAGGCTATTACCCACCACCTTCATTTCCACTATGGTTTGAATCTCTAACTGACCTACATGTCCTGTATCCTGAAACATCATTTGTTAATAATTGAGAGGACTGGTGCCATGAAGAGAACAAACTTTCCTGAAACAGATAATTTTTCATTCTAATGATTCCCAGTTCTGGTAACTTGATATTTCAGAATATCTCCAGTTTTAAAGAGATGCCATAAAATTCTTTAAACAAAGTTAATTTAAATTAACTTTAGTTTTGAAAAAGAAATACTCTTTTTTTTCCCCTTTAGGTAATAATTGAAATTACAATCCTAGCATGTTAGAACTTTAAAAAGGTTTGAAAACTACAGTTTCATTCTGTCATTTTTCAGAGATTAAAAAGAAAATAGTTGCCAATTCATCTTTATAAACCGGCTCTTTTCTTTTGAGCAATAGCAAAAAATGATCGCTTTTCCTATCAGTCAGCCAAAGTCGTTTGCATTTGGCTTCTTGGCTAGACATTGTGTGGAAAGCAGTTTTGGTATTAATTAGACTGGCTGTTGTGTTCAAACATTCAATGTATGTATAGTATGTGTAACTTCCTGTGCTCAGAACTGAGGGTATACAGGTTAATAAGACATGAGCCAGGAAGTTAAGGAGCTTGTAAAGAAGTATATAATGTAGTATGAAATATGCTGTAGTAGTAGAAATATGTATAGGACACTGAAATAATGGAGTGGCAAAAGAGACAATCACTCAGTGCTGCACAGAAGAGCAGAGTTTTTCTTGTTACCGAGTAATTCTTTTTAAAATAATCAAAATTTAAAATTATACTAGTTCTAAAAATTTTGAGTTGTTCAGAATTATATAATATACAAATTAAAAATCCCCTGTCACCAGGCTCTGTCTCCCACCTCTCCCTCCTTACCTCCTCTACCTGGTAGAGTTCTGAAGATTGAACAGAAATTTACCAGGCAGATGGGTTGTTGTAGCATGTACAAAGGTATGGAAATATGATGCTACCGGGTAATGTTTGGTACCTTTAGAACAGTGGGCAGGAGATGAGGCTGTAAAGATAGTCAGAGGCCTACATCTAATATGAAAAGGTTTTATTTTTATCCTGTGTCTGTGAGGAGCCAGTGAAGCAGAGTTTTAAGCAGAGAGGAGACTGAGGAAGACAGGGGCTCTAGATAAATAGCCTTGATTGTTAAGGCCCTGAGGGGATTAAAGCATTGGTAATGGGGAAGGAGAAGAGGAAAACAGACTTGAGATTTTTAGGAGGTATTGATAAATCTTTAGGAACTGTTGATTGCTTGGAAATGGGAGGTGAGAGAATGAGAGTAGTAAACGTGTTAGTAAGGCTTCGCTTACTGTTTTGTTTGGATGTTGTCAACGTCTGAAATAGAGAATCTAAAACAGAGGTGGTGAGGGACTTATATTTGAGGTGTCTGTGAGACTCACAGGTATTGCCGGTGATGCCAATTGGATCTGAGTCTGGGCTGGAGATGGAGATTAGTGGTTATCAACATATTGCTGGAAGGTAGAATTAAAATTTGAAAAATTGAATGCCTCAGGGCTAGGCAGATAAGTAAATGAGTGAAGAGTAAAGCTGACTGAAGACTAGCAATTTAGAGAACTCATTCCCTATGAAGTGGTAGCTGCTACTTAATTTCAGACAGTTGTAGGCTTTTGGTAATGCTTGTCCAGTGTTGCTAGATCATCCAGTTTTTCAAGAGAAGCCAGAAATCCAGATTTTTTTGTGCGTGAGAGTTTGAATATGTGAGTCTTAAATCTTCAGGTTTTAAAAAACAATTATGTAGGCCAATGAAATGTATCTATGAGCTAGATAAAACCTCTGGATTTTCAGTCTGTGGTTAAAACTGTAGTAGTAGTGGGTATGAACCTCCTGGGAAATCTGAGTGAAAAGAGAGCTGAAAACCAAACCTTGGAGTGCACTAGGGTAGAACCATCAACGGGCTCAAAGGAATGATCAGAGAGGTTGGGGTGAAAGATACTAGCTTCAACCATATGAAAGTACGTACTGTTTTTATCAGTCACAAGTAGTTACATATCAGCAGTTCATATGTCTCAACCTAATAAAAGACTAAATAGTCTATAGTTCATACTAATAATTAGAAAAATACCCAGTTATTTGAATTTTACCTTCAAATAAAATTAAACCTATTTAATGCTTTAATGTATATATAAATATATATATATTTATAATGTTACTGATAGTGTATTGGAATAATAGTAATAATAATAATAATGATAGCTACATTTATCAAATGTTTATTTTATGCCAGGCACTATTCAGAGGTTTATGTAGGTTAAGCCGTTCAGTTCTCACAGCCGTATGAAGTAGGTACTATTATTGTTTTTATTTTATAGATAAGGAAACTGGGGGCCACAGACACGTGGTATATTACAGAACTTGAATTTGAACACAAACAGTTGTGCTCTAGAGCCATTCTCTTAATTGCTACAAAAAAGGTATTATAGAAATTTGTCAACTAGTTTATAATTAACTTTTATAATTTTGTCAGAAAAGGAATTAATGTAAAATATAAGGAAATTTAAATTACAGTGCAGTTTAATGCAATTAAAAAATTTTCTGATGTTATGTTCTACATGTTCCATTGCTTAGTAGAAATAGTAGCAATAGTGGTGGTAACAACTACTATTACCACTGTCTCTCTTATAAACTAGACACTGTGTTCAACAGGCAATGTGCATTACTTCCTAATTCCTAAACTCCACAATGAGGTAGTTATATTTCTAGTTTAAGAGTCAGAAAAACTGTTTCAGAGAAGTTAAGTGCCCAGGATTAGTAGATTGTGCCCAGGTCTGTCTAGATCAGTAGTTCTTGAAGTGTGGTCCCAGACCGGCCAGATCAGCATCACCTGGGAACTTGTTAGAAACACAGAATCTCTGGCTGAGCCCCAGACTTGCTGAATCAGAAACTCTGGAATGAGCCCTCTCTAGTGATTCTGACACACACTAAAGTTTGACAACCATTGATCTGGATCCAGTGGTATCACATTGTTATTCCACTTTACTCTCATAACCTTATACATTAGATGGAAGTATCCCCAATTTATATATGAGAGAAGTGAGACACAGAGAGACAAGGATCCTGGCCTTGATCTTAGGTCATCTTTTACGATGTCCTAACCTACACAGAAGGGGTGTCTTGCCTTAAGTAAACCTGGTATGTGAAAAAATCTAAATTTTTTAAAGATGAAAATTAGGGATATGTGTATGATTAGTTCTTCATAAAATAATCCTTTACTTTCAAAGGACTTTAATGAAGACATCTTTTAATCAGTGTGTTCTCCAAAATGATTTCAATATGAAATTTGTTTGCAAATTTATTTGGGTATACTTTTAAAGCAATACAAGTTGCATAAGACAAAATACAACATTTTTAGACACTAAAAAATGTTTAAATTAGAAGAAACTTTAGAAACTGTGTAAGTCTTAGCGGAAGTCATCTGTGGTTGGGCTGATAGCTGACCTTTTCAACTCAGTCCATTAGAGCTCGCTCATGTATTAAAGTGCAAAATTACTACAAACCAGCCCAGTGGTGAAGGAAAGTGTTTAATTCAGCATTAATCATTTAGAAGAATAGACAGTACATCATTAGACTAACTTGTGGTTGCAGGCAGAAGTAAACAGATTCCATTATCTTTTGTTGACTACTGACTTAAAAAAAAATTTCCATCTGCAGTTTTGTATTTTTTATTTTTATATGATAACCCCTCAAAACAAAATAATCATTTACAGACTTTCTGTAAGGGAATAAGTCAGCTATAACTAATTCCCTAATTAGGTGTATGGAAATATGTTAATATAAATGTTTCAGACATTACATGAAATTTCTAAAAATCTTATATTTGTATTTCTATGGGTCTTGTTTTTGTATCCATTCAGCCAGTCTATGTCTTTTGGTTGGAGCATTTAATCCATTTACATTTAAAGTAATTATCGATATGTATGTTCCTATGACCATTTTCTTAATTGTTCTGGGTCTGTTATTGCAGGTGTTTTCCTTCTTTTGTGTTTCCTGCCTAGAGAAGTTCCTTTAGCATTTGTTGTAAAGCTGGTTTGGTGGTGCTGAATTCTTTTAGTTTTTGCTTGTCTGTAAAGGTTTTAATTTCTCCATCGAATCTGAATGAGGTCCTTACTGGGTAGAGTAATCTTGGTTGTGGGTTTTTCCCTTTCATCACTTTAAATATGTCCTGCCACTCCCTTCTGGCTTGCAGAGTTTCTGCTGAAAGATCAGCTATTAACCTTATGGGGATTCCCTTGTATGTTATTTGTTGCTTTTCCCTGCTGCTTTCAATATTTTTTCTTTGTATTTAATTTTTGATAGTTTGATTAATATGTGTCTTTGCCTGTTTCTCCCTGGCTTTATCCTGTATGGGACTCTCTGTGCTTCCTGGACTTGAGTGACTATTTCCTTTCCCATAGTAGGGAAATGTTCACCTATTATCTCTTCAAATATTTTCTCAGTCCCTTTCTTTTTCTCTTCTTCTTCTAGGACCCCTATAATTCGAATGTTAGTGCATTAAATCTTGTCCCAGAGGTCTCTGAGACTGTCCTCAATTCTTTTCATTCCTTTTTCTTTATTCTGCTCTGTGGTAGTGACTTCCACTATTTTATCTTCCAGGTCACTTATCCGTTCTTCTGCCTCAGTTATTCTGCTATTGATTCCTTCTAGAGAATTTTAAATTTCATTTATTGTGTGGTTCATCATTGTTTGTTTGCTCTTTAGTTCTTCTAGGTCCTTGTTAAATGCTTCTTGTATTTTCTCCATTCTGTTTCCAAGATTTTTGGATCATCTTTGCTATCATTACTCTGAATTCTTTTTCAGGTAGACTGCCTGTTTCCTCTCCATTTGTTTGGTCTGGTGGGTTTTTACCTTGCTCCTTCATCTGCTGCATATTTCTCTGTCTTCTCATTTTGCTTAACTTACTGTGTTTAGGGTCTCGTTTTTGCAGGCTGCAGGTACATAGTTCCCGTTTTTTTTTGGTGTCTGCCCCCAGTGGGTAAGGTTGGTTCAGTGGGTTGTGTAGGCTTCTTGGTGGAGGGGACTGGTGCCTGTGTTCTGGTGGATGAGGCTGGATCTTGTCTTTCTGGTGGGCAGGACCGCATCCGGTGGTGTGTTTTGGGGTGTCTGTGAACTTATTATGATTTTAGGCAGCCTCTCTGCTAATGGGTGGGGTTGTGTTCCTGTCTTGCTAGTTGTTTGGCATGGGGTGTCCAGCACTGGAGCTTTCTGGTCTTTGAGTGGTGCTGGGTCTTAGCGTTGAGATGGAGATCTCTGGGAGAGCTTTCGCCATTTGATATTACGTGGAGCCAGGAGGTTTCTGTTGGACCAGTGTCCTGAACTCGGCTCTCCCACCTCAGAGGCACAGGTCTGACACCCCGCTGGAGCACCAAGACCCTGTCAGCCACATGGCTCAGAAGAAAAGGGAGAAGAAAAAAAGAAAGAAAGAAAAAGAAATAAATAAAATAAAGTTATTAAAATAAAAAATAAAAATAGTATTTTTAAAATTAAGAAATAAAAAAGTAATGAAAAGAAAAAGAAGAGAGCAACGAAACCAATAAACAAATCCACCAATGATAAGAAGCACTAAAATCTATACTAAGATAAACAGAAAAAGCAGAAACTAGTCAGTCGCATACAGCAAACCCCAAGTCTACAGTTGCTCCCAAAGTCCACTGCCTCAATTTTGGGTTGATTAATTGTCATTCAGGTATTCCACAGATGCAGGGTACATCAAGTTGATTGTGGAGATTTAATCTGCTGCTCCTGAGGCTGCACAGAGAAATTCCCCTTTCTCTTCTTTGTTCGCACAGCTCCTGGGGTTCAGCCTTGGATTTGGCCCCGCATCTGCATGTAGCTCGCCCTCTGGCGTCTGTTCTTCCCCCGGACAGGAGGGGGTTAAAGGAGTGGCTGATTAGGGGGCTCTGGCTCACTGACGCTGGGGGGAGGGAGGGGTATGGGATGTGGGGCGAGCTTGCAGCAGCAGAGGCCAGTGTGACATTGCAGCAGCCTGGGACGTGCCATGTGTTCTCCCGGGGAAGTTGTCCCTGAATCCCGGGACCCTGGAAGTGGTGGGCTGCATAGGCTCCCGGGAGGGAAGGTGTGGATAGTGATTCTTGGTGGCTTGCACACAGGCTTCTTGGTGGCTGCGGTAGCAGCCTTAGCATTTCATGCCTGTCTCTGGTGTCCACGCTGAGAGCCATGGCTCGTGCCCATCCCTGGAGCTCGTTTAAGCAGTGCTCTGAATCCCCTCTCCTCGCACATCCCGAAACAATGGTCTCTTGCCTCTTAGACAGTTCCAGACTTTTTCCCAGACTCCCTCCCAGCTAGCTGTGGCACACTAGCCCCCTTCAGGCTGTGTTCGCGCAGCCAACCCCAGTCCTCTCCCTGGGATCTGACCTCTGAAGCCCCAGCCTCAGCTCCCAGCCCCCACCCGCCCCGGCAGGTGAGCACACAAGCCTCTTGGGCTGGTGAGTGCTGGTCAGCAGCGATCCTCTGTGCGGGAATCTCTCTGCTTTGCCCTCTGCACCCGTGTTGCTGCGCTCTCCTCCGTGGTTCTGAAGCTTCGCCCCCGACCACCCCCCATCTCTGCCATTGAAGGGACTTCCTAGTGTGTGGAAACTTTTCCTCCTTCACAGCTCCCTCCCAGAGGTGCAGGTCCTGTCCCTATTCTTTTGTCTGTGTTTTTTCTTTTTTCTTTTGCCCTACCCAGGTATGTGGGGAGTTTCTTGCCTTTTGGGAAGTCTGAGGTCTTCTGCCACAGTTCAGTAGGTGTTCTGTAGGAGTTGTTCCACATGTAGATGTATTTCTGATGTATTTGTGGGGAGGAAGGTGATCTCCATGTCTTACTCCTCCACCATCTTGAAGTGTAATCCTGCCTCGCTCATTCTTTTGTCCATGTTTTTGTTGTTGTTGGTGTGCTCATGCTTTTCTTATACCCTTCTTTTTGAAAGGGCATAGGGAATAGTCTTAGACTCATTCATTAACCATACTATCTAAAATTGCTGATATATATTGTTAAGTAATCTTTTTACCCAAGTTGGAACCCATTGCTGGTAGGTATTATTGTGAAGAGTAAGTGTAGATATATAAAGAAAAGCATTTCCCTACTTTAGTATGTAATGTGTAAATGAAAATATGGATGGAAGTAAACTGAGTTGAACAAAGACTTGCAGGGTATAAGGGGGATGTAGTCTCATGACATACTATGAAGTCCTTAATGACACCTTGCCTTTTAGACATAATATTTATTCTTAAGACATATTTGTACATTTTATACCTTTCCTTTAAAAATGAATGAATAGGCAATGGACTAAAGTCTTAGGGGCCAAAGTCTAAGGAGTGTCCTATTAATCATAAAGATTTACTGTTTACAGCATGCCTAATGATTTCTCAGTTTTATTATGTTTATAAAATTTATGTTAATTGTCAGTCCTATTGGCACTTTAATTTTTCTGTTTTTCTACTAATTAAAAGAATGGTAGAATAGAATGCAAAGTACATTAAAATAGTTGCATGAGCACTGCTCTTCCAATGGACATGGTGATGCTACAGGAACTAAATTGTTGCCTGGCAGGCTTTGCGTGATGTGTTGGCACAAAATGTCTGCTTGTTGATTGATAATAGAAAATTCAAACTTTTCTCTGAGGAGTCAGTGTACAAGAAAGTACAGGTTATATGAAGGTTGATTAGGCAAGTACTGCTTATGTAAAATGTCATCTCATACCTCAGGAAAACTTGGGGACTCAAAACTGACTTAGGGGACATTGAAGCATTAAATTGTATGCACTTATAATAGCAGTTCAGGGAAGGGAATTACAATGATAATTAGATTTTCCATGTTTTTCAAACTTTTAATAAAAGCATTTTACATATGCAACCTTATTTAGAAGCCCAAATGTGAGGCAGAAAAATGTACAGTTGCTCTGCTTGAAGTCAGAAGGTTGAGGGCCTAGAGCCCTGCCCTAGGCAGCCCCTAGGCACTTTGGGAAAATACCAGTGTTCAATTTATTTCATCCATTCTTTCTTTGTATTCATTCATTCATTCATTCATTTTTATTATCAACAAATATTTGCGTGCTTATTGTATACCGGGTACTAGCCTAGTTCCTGAGTGTAAAGTAGTGAGCAAGGTAAGTGCCTATCCTTAAGGGTCTCACATTTTGAAAATAATTATTCTAGAGGAAGCTTCCTGGTTGCACACTTTCAGGTAGTTCTCTGACCCCAGGTTAAATATCCATGAGTTAAAGTGCTATCTTTTAGTAGTGCCTAGACTGCATTCACCCTTGGTTTTACTTTAAGATAGATAACTAGCTGGTGAATTTTCTAAGAAAATACTCACTTCTGCCAGGGTCATCTTTGGCCTTTCAACCTCCTTTATTATACTTGCAGTTTATGAACATTCATTCTCGTGATCATGATGCTTTAATCAATGTACTCCACATGTAACATTGGTTCAGCATATAAATTCAAGTTGTGTTTCATCATTGCATTTTCTTTTTTTTTTTTTAATTAATTTATTTTTGGCTGTGTTGGGTCTTCGTTGCTGTGCGCGGCTTTTCTCTAGTTGTGGCGGGCGGTGGCTACTCTTCATTGTGATGCACATGCTTCTCATTGCCGTGACTTCTCTTGTTGCAGAGCACGGGCTCTAGGTGCACAGGCTCAGTAGTTGTGGCATGTGGGCTCTAGAGCACAGGCTCAGTAGATGTGGTGCACGGACTTAGTTGCTCCTCAGCATGTGGGATCTTCCTGGACCAGGGATCGAACCTGTGTCCCCTGCATTGGCAGGCAGATTCTTAACCACTGTGCCAACAGGGAAGTCACTCATCATTGCATTTTCTTAGTATTAAATTTGGAGGACCCTAAGACAGTTTCGACTAATACCCCAGAAAAAAGAATTAGAATTCAGATAAACTGTAAAGAAGCTGCATCTTTGCTGGGTTGCTGGCTTTAATGAGGATATCTGCTTTGGGTGGGACTGCCTAGTGGGTGGAATTAGGGGATCACATAAAAAAAAAATTTGAGCTGAGCCCTTGTATATGGGTGATTTAAGCCAAGTGGGGGTGGGTGTCAATGGGATTTTTTTTTTTTTTTATCTTGGAGAGAATGACTGGAAATCTTTTCTGGAGGTGATTATATTCTAGAAGTGAGCCTCTGACGAATAAAAGAAGGGAGTGGGGTAGAGAGGAAGAAGACACTAAGAGTGCAGTTAATGTGATGCTAGGCACTGTAATCCTCGTGTGCCCCCCCCCCACATGTTTATAAGATAGGTATTTTTATTCCCATTTTACAGATAAGGAAACTAAGGCTTGGAGAAGTTTTTATCCAAGGTACCACATATGGGAGGTGGCTGAGCCAGAATTCAAGCCCATGCCATCTTCATTACGCAGCACTGTTTCTCCATGACTTTCTTCCTTTCTTACTCTTAGCCACACGGACTTCTCTTTTCACCATGCCTTAGCCTCTTTGCAGCTCTAGCTTCACTGCTGTTTTCTCTTCTTCTAAACAGTACAGTATGCTTCCTACTCTGACAGTAGTTAGGATTTTCATGCTATCAGGTTGTCATAGTTTCTCCTGTGCTCAGTGTGTATCCAAGTTGCTGGTTGTCACTGGCAGGGGCCCAGCTGAAGCAAGGGAACCGGGACATTGGTCAGAATAGACTGGTGTGAGTCATGGCACGAAGTGTGAGGTGAGCAGTCTGTCACCAAGTGTGAGGGAGGCTTGGAAGACTGGCTGAAGAAAGGCTCAGGAATGTTGCCTGTATGGATTTTTTTTTTTAATCTATCTATTTTATTTATTTATTTTTGGCTGCATTGGGTCTTCATTACTGCGTGCGGGCTTTCTCTAGTTGCGATGAGCAGGGGCTACTCATTGCAGTGGCTTCTCTTGTTGCGGAGCACGGGCTCTACGTGCACAGGCTTCAGTAGTTGTGGCACGCAGGCTCAGTAGTTGTGGCTCACGGGCTCTAGAGCGCAGGCTCAGCAGTTGTGACCCACAGGCTCAGTTGCTCCGCAGCATGTGGGATCCTCCCGGGCCAGGGTTCAAACCCATGTCCTCTGCATTGGCAGGTGGATTTTTAACCACTGTGCCACCAGGGAAGTCCCCCTGTATGGATTTAAAGGCAGGGAGTCAAACAGGTATTGACCTGTACCCTGTTTAACTTTACTCCAGAGTTTTTGACTACAGGGTTCTCTCTTAATATGTCAGCTGAGGGAGCATGCTCAAGTTGTTGAGGAAAACAGGCCAACATATCTTCCAATATTTATTCCTCCTTTGCAGAGGAAGCCCTACCTACCTAGGAAGCCTAAATGTGGAGCAGGGGGTCACCAGTAAAACAAGGATGGCAATACCGACCTCCAGACGTGTTGTATTGATACTATTAGAGAAAATGCATATAAATACTCAGCATGATGCCTGGTAAATAGCAGGGCTCAAAAAATAGTAGCTGTTGCTATTATTATTTTTTATTTTATGAAGTTGCTGATGATCATGCTGCTGCTGTTTCTGGAATTCCCTTTTCTCCTTTTCCTAGCCAATGGTTTGGGCTAGAGGTAACCCAAATTAGGTTTTTGAAAATGCCACACACAGAGCACGATACCAGGGATAGAAAGCTGATTCCCTGCTAGTCAGGGAGCTCTCAGTTTAATAGGAGAAACGCCGATAGAAATATTTACTAGAAAGACAATAATGAGGATAGCAGTTTGTGCAGGTTCCATACCAAAGGCTTACATGCATTTTCTCACTTCACTCTTTTAACAACCCGGAGAAATAGTTTTGAGGAAACTGAGGCATAGAGGGCTAATCACTTATCCAAGGTACGTATTTTGGAACAGCTAATTACAGTACAAAGTAAAGGTGATAGAGACGTATGGAAATGCAGACGAGAGAACTGGTGGAGGCAGGAAGACTTCACAGAAGAGATGGTTTTGATACAGGTTTTGAAGGATGAAAAAGAGATATAGTTAGGCAGGGATAGAGGTGAAAGGAAAGAACGTTTACCAAACTGCAGAGAAAGGAGGAAAACATTCCAGGTAAAGAGAAAGTATGTGCAAAAGTTTGGAAGTATGAAAAAGGATGATTTGTTAAGGAAATGTAAGAAGTGTAGGACATTTGAGAATACACGGGAGGTGAGGAGAAGGAGCCTGAGTTCAGTCTGGAATGAGATAGATCATCAAAGGTCTCATATTACCAGAATGATAAACTAAAACGCCTTTTCTGTAAATTAGGGAGAAGCAGCGGGTATTTTAGTCACAGAAATGTCATTGTCACCTTTGTGGCTTAAAAGGAACACTGGGAGCTGTTTATGGGATGCTTTGGAGAGAAGTGAGATTGGAGGCAGGGAGCCTGGTTTGGAGCTTACTGGGGGGGTTCTGGTGAGAGGTGATGAGGTCTTGAACAAAGGCAATAAGAGTGCCCCGGAGAGGATAAACAAACAAAAAAATATGTATGACTGACAGAATTTGGTGACTCACTGCGTGTAAGAAGATAGGGGGAAAGAAGTTGAGAATTATCTCTGGCTTTCTGACAGAGTAATGGGAGGATGGTGGCACTATTCTTTCAGATGTATCAAGGACTGTGTCTTTTTCATTGCTGTGTCACCAATGCCTACCTGCTAAGGACACATATGCCCTCAATAAATATTTTGTTGAATGAAAGTGTAACTTTGGAATATGTCAGGGTAAATGCAATTGTTTAAGAAAAATATGTGGTGTTATCCCACTGAAGGAGGCTTCAGGGCTTCAGATCCCTGAGAAAATAGTCTTCAATTAAGAAGAGTCACAAGACCAGCAACTTAAGCTTGAAAAGAAGTACTCATACATGGGGAGCAGTGTCTGACTTTTACTTACACAGGGTATACTCTGATTTTTTAATAGGAAGACTATGAGTAGAGTATGACTGAAGTATATAAATTGACTCTTGACCATGTTCTTTGTGTTGAAGTTTCTAGCCATCTTGCAGCACTTTCGAATGTGAACCAAACTGAGTCCTTTCCTTTCAGGAGTCTACATTTTTAGGTTAATGAGATATATCAGGGTAGTGCCATAAATGCAATGTACAGTTTTAGTAGTATGGACAGGTTAGTTCATGGTGGACAGAGAGAAGCAAATCTGAATTATAGGCTATCTGGAAATAAATGCCCTTTCCTAGTTTTATATGTAGACACTAGAATTAAGCTAACATTGTTGTCTGATGTATTTTTTAGCATGATTTATCATCATTAAGAATTTCTTTTAATGTTATTTACACTTTGTACTTAGTGAATTGGTTGAAGTATAGTGATTTGGTATAAATTATATAAGTCCTAAATTGTAGGGAGGGCTGAATCAATGACATGTTACTATATATCTAGATTGTATTTTACAGGATAGAGTTAAAGCTTGTGGAATGCACTGAGTTTATGTCTGAGTTTATACTGCAGTCTGGTCTGGAAATATATACTTTCCTAAAGAAAGGTGAAGATATTATATTAACAGCTAACAGCTACATATAGAGAAGGAAGGAAGTAGCTTATTGCTAGCTCTGTGCCCTGAGCAGAATTCCTTGGAGAGCTACTGGAGGCAGAGTGAAGCCTTCAGAAAGGTTCCCTAGGAATAGCTTAAGATTATAATGCAGTAGTGCCTCTACTATACTTTATATCCTGAAGATATATTTGCATATATATTACATTTTTTCTTTTCTTTTCTTTTTTTTTTTTTTGGCCACACCACGTGCCTTGCGGGATCTTAGTTCCCCGACCAGGGATTGAACCTGCGCCCTCAGCAGTGAAAGCGCAGAGTCCTAACCACAGGACCGCCAGGGAATTCCCTACATTTTTTTTTTTAAATCTAAAGGGTCTCCCTATTCTCTGTCTATAAGGAATAATACCTGTCTTCAGAAAACTAAGCATTTATTTAAAGTAACATATATCAATCATTATAGTTTCTTATTAATATGATTCTGATACTTGGTTAGGCCACATCTATTTTGGCCTTGTTTGCCTTGGAAGTGGACAAAAGAATTAAGTAGCAAATTCTGTTTTCTTATAGATATATTTTATTTGCCCTGCTTTCATTTTCTTCCTGAATTTTCTAACGTGTATTAATTTTTCCCTGTCTTTTTCCTTTTATTGCCTAACTCAAAAGTTGAGTGATTCTGTAACAGCATTCTTTTTTTCTGAATAACCCTTAACCTTGGTAGTCAGTGAAAGTATTTTTGAAGTTCTATCCAGTTGACCCTTGAACAACATGGGGTAGGTGTCCCGGTCCGTTGGGCAGTTGAAAATCCGCCTATAATTTATAGCCAGCCCTCCGTATCCATGGTTCCTCCATATCTGTTGTTCCAAATCTGTGGATTCAAACAACTGTGATTCATGTTATTTACTGTTTTAAAAAATCCATGTAGAAGTAGACCTACACAGTTCAAACCCATGTTGTTCAAGAGTCAAACTGTATTTCTCCTCTTGAACTAAGACTTGGCTTCACCTTCTCAAAATTACCTCCTTCCCTCCCTCTCTCCCTTCCCTTCCCCAGAATGCATTAAAGATGTATTCTACTTTGTGGCTTCTGGAGAGGGAGTGTTTTCTAGCAATATATATACTAACTGTAAAAGGTAATGAATTCAGTAAAACTTTTGATAATAAGATTTTTCAGGAGGTCAGGTTTACCAAATTTCAGGATTCATTGAATCTGGGTCTCTTCAAACCCCAAATAATATTTTGCAACCAACCATTCCCAACCTGTTTTTCTTCCTGTATTCTCTATGTTGTGAAATAGCACTTCCATTTACCTAGTTAGCCAAATTTGAAGGCTTCTCTTTTTCTACATCTGCATCCCGTACATTTCCCCTACATCACATGAGTAACCATGGCCATTGGATTCTACCCTTTTTCTATTCTTTCAGTCACTTACATAGTCCAGGTCTTTATCACTTCTTACTTTCACAGTTTCTGTGTGCATTCTTTTCAACTTCCTTCTCTCCTTTTTTCTGGTCTTTGTTCTGCCACATCTCCCTCCTTATTGATGTCTGGGTGAGCTCGCTAAAACCAACCTATTCCTAACATTTTTTTCTCCCCTCCTTAGTATTGTAAGTCTTAAATATTGAAAACTCAAATCTTAATTTTTCTTAAATTCAAGATTAAGGAATAGTGACCCCTTTACTAAAAGCTGGAGTTAAAATAGGACACATCTTCTGCAGGAGCTAAAATTATTAGGATATAGTTACATACAAATTTGGTGAGAATTTTCAGTTACCAGGAATAACTTGACTTGGAAGCATGTGGTTGTAGAATGAATTGAAAATAATCCGTTAATCTACATCGGATTTTCATTGTCTGCTTTGACGGAATCAAAGATATCCAGCTGCCCAATACAATGCTGACTCTGTCCAGGAGAAGCACAGTATTGCTTCAGATAGTCAAAGCAGAAGTTGTGGCGGAGAAAGCCTTTTGTAAATATTTGCTTGTATTTTATTCAGCATTTTGGAGACTTCAGGTAAAACTGTTCATAAATCTTTGAGGGAGCCAGTTATGGCAGCTTTAAAAGATACTAAGCAAAACTAATGATTTGTTAGGAAATCCAACCTATTTTTAGATTCCAAATATAAAACATGGAACCATACACTGAATAATGAAATCAGTGCAATCATTATTCCTCATTTAACAAATATTTATTGAACACTTAATGGCCTGGCATAATTCTAGGGGCTTGGGATACATAAATAAATGAAACAAATAAAGATCCCTGCCTTTGTGGAGCTTACATTTCAGTGACAGGAGACAGACAGTAAATAATAAACACATATGAATATATACAAACATATGTATGTAAAAAATACACATTTACACATATATAAATAAACATAAAAGAAGGGATACATACAGTGAAGAAAAGAAAATGTACAGCAGGATATGGGGAACAGGGAATGCTGGGTTGGGGGGCCAGGTTTTAGTGTATGCTGGTCAGGAGACTTCATTGAGAAAGTGTCATTTGAGAAGATGACGATTATCATTTGTCTGGTAATTATGAGTATCTGTTAGTTGCTAAGAACATGTCAGGCTTTGAGAATTAAGAAAAGATGCATCAGATTGGGAAAATAACCATTTTCCCAAACAAAAAAAATTAGTGAGAAGAATGACATTGTTTTACATTTTTGTAAATCTTTTAAATGTCTGGTTTAATAGAAGATGGCTGGATTCTCATATCTGCTTCTACATTCAGTCTTTTGTGATATGTTGTTTTGGTTGAAGTATATGAAGAAAATATAGCCTCATACAGATATATAGTTAGAAAAGGGAGGAGGAGTATTTTAATAGCCTTTTCAGATAATGTGAATATTCTTCTTTGATACTTGACCAAAACTCTACAAGTGATAGTTTCTTAAAGGTTAGTTGCAGTGTGGAATCTGAAACTATAACAATGAAATTTATATATGAAAATACTCTATTACATTTAAATCCGTTGGTCTGGCATTTTGAATGGATCTTTCACCCTATGTATGATTCTGTAACATCATGCATGGGTCATATACAAATCTTCCAAGTATTGACACATTTCATTATATCACATAAAAAATTATATTTGTTGATATTGTCCCAAACTCATCAGAAAAGGCTTTAAGTATTGAAAATCTGTCAAAGTCATAGTGGCTGGTGAATACAGCTTTTCTAAAATGCTAATGTTTGCTTGGAAGCGTGAATTCTGTAATTGGCAACAAATACTGTCAAATGACAACAAATGACAGGTTATTTTCAGGGAAATGTCTGCCAGATACCCCAGTGTGAATAATAGAGTTTGTCAGTTGTTCTGTCAAGTAAATATCATATTCCATGAGAAAAGAGCTGCTTAGTTCACAATTCAGACAACTGTACAAGTGCTTTTCCTTGAAATAATCATTATACTTTGATATGCAGCAGCAGTGCTTTATGTTTACTTCCCACTTGTCACACAGACTATTTAAAAAGCATATACTCAAGGGTCAAGATGTAATAGTAATTTGCTGTTTCTTCAAGGGCATTCTTGAGTGAAACAGGAATTTTTTTTTTTTTCCTTCTAGTACATGTTGGTGAAGAATATAATGACTACAAGTTCAGTTTGGTGCCATGGCCTCCATTTGTGCTGAGGTGCCAGCAGTTTCACCACCATTGCTCTTGCACCATTGGTGCCAATGTCAACATAGTGAAAAACACAGATAGCGTTTTAGTATTGTCATGAAAACAGTTTTGCCCTAAGGACCCCTTGACCTCCTTGTACTCCCAGTGTTGTTATATATGTTATTTCACCCGATTTTCACAGTAGACCTTTGAGGTGGTTGGTGATGTTTACCCCTTTTTAATTTTTTTAAATTAATTAATTAATTTATTTATTTATTTATTTTTGGCTGTGTTGGTTCTTCGTTTCTGCGCGAGGGCTTTCTCCAGTTGTGGCGAGCGGGGGCCACTCTTCATCGCGGTGCGCGGGCCTCTCACTGTCGCAGCCTCTCGTTGCGGAGCACAGCTCCAGACGCGCAGGCTCAGTAGTTGTGGCGCACGGGCTTAGTTGCTCCGCGGCATGTGGGATCTTCCTGGACCAGGGCTCGAACCCGCGTCACCTGCATTGGCAGGCAGACTCTCAACCACTGCGCCACCAGGGAAGCCCCATACCCCTTTTTAAATTTGTGTGTATAACTAGTTATTAAGTCCTGTCCTCCTGAGGTCACACAAAAAGTAGTGAAACTGGGACTTGAATCCAAGTTTTCTGATTAGAGTTTTGGGCTCTTGTTTTTCTCTATTTCATATACTATCTCCAAAGTGGAAAATTTATACTGTTATCTCTTGAGGACTTTGTCTAGTAAGAAGGGCATGGGATGAGGCTTATTTAACAGGGCTAGGGTTGCTTGAAGCCTAAAGACAATTTTTACTGGCTCCTTTCTCAGTGGTACATCATTGCAAAATACCAAACTTTTCTGTTTCTCTATTCTGGAAAATAAGGAAAATAATAATACCTATCTCATGTAGTTGTTGTGAGGATTTAATTAGTTACTACATGTATGTTTAGACATAAGTGTCAGTGCTGACACATTAAGCGTTCAGTAGAGTTAGCTTTTATTATTTACACAGATAGAGACAGGACTCAGGCATTTCAGTGGAAGGAACAACTTGAGCAAAAGCTGGGAATTGTGAGTCATGTGAATAGTAAGTACAGTGTAACTGAAATGTAATGGTTTGTGGAGGAGTATATTGGGAAGTAAGAAAAGGTAGATTTGGATCTGCCAAATTGCTGGACTAGAGCGGTAAACTCAAAGTTGGGCCCCTAATGCCTAAGACAATGACTGGTATATGGCATATACTTATATACTACCTGAGCATGAGAACATTTGAATAAATTAAAAGAAGGAGAGAGCAGATCCCTTTATCATGAGTAACATGTATGGAGAAGGTGACATTTCAGTGTAGCCCAGAAGAATGTATAAGATGCTAATAAGCAGGTATTAGAGGCTCTTAGAAGGGGTGAAGATAACACCTCACTAAACAATATGCTACTCAACCAAGTGATTGTACTTTCCAAGAGGCTAAATTGCTTGAGATCACAGATTGTCTTATCCTTGCTCATAACTCCAACATAGTACCTGGTGCATATTGGGGCTCAGTAGGTATTTGAGTAGTGTCTCAGCATTTAATCTTTTAAATATGGTTTTGTGTAATGTTTTCATTTCACAACAACTTTCAGAGAAAAGAAGGGCTTCCTGATTATAGAGGCTAATTCTTCTTTTTGCTTCAGTTACAAGACAGGCAAATAACCACTTCCTTTTGCAAACAAGCAGTAGTTTATTCATAGTTTGTCATATGTCTTAAAGGAGAAGAACATATGATGAGGAGGACAGATTCCTAAATAGTGGGATCAGGAATGGTAAGGTATAGGAGTTTTGGAAACTTGTTTAAAAATCTACTTTAGGGCTTCCCTGGTGGCGCAGTGGTTGAGAATCTGCCTGCCAATGCAGGGGACGCGGGTTCGAGCCCTGGTCTGGGAAGATCCCACATGCCACGGAGCAACTGGGCCCGTGAGCCACAACTACTGAGCCTGTGCGTCTGGAGCCTGTGCTCCACAACAAGAGAGGCCGTGATAGTGAGAGGCCGGCGCACCGCGATGAAGAGCGGCCCCCGCTTGCCACAACTAGAGAAAGCCCTCGCACAGAAACGAAGACCCAACACAACCATAAATAAATAAATAAATAAATAAATAAATAAAAAATAAACAGGAGCTGTTGTTTAAAAAAAAAATCTACTTTAAATATGTATAATGTAGGAAATGTAAATAGATATGTAATAAAAGAGCTAAGATTATAGAATCCTGAAAATGTAAGTATTTTACGTACTGGATGAATGTTGTTTCTCTTTCTGTGTGCCTTATATTGTTTCTATATAGGCCAGGCATTATTGGGAATTAGGAGTTACCAATAATCTCTTCCCTACTTATTTTCTCTGACTAATCATTTATCAGATTATTAGTAGAAGTTGTTTTCTCTTAAGGCTGTATGTGATAATAATAACATATTTTTTTAATTTTATTGAAGTATAGTTGGTTTACAATGTGTTAATTTCTGCTATACAGCAAAGCGATTCAGTTATACATATATATATTCTTTTTCATATTCTTTTTCATTATGGTTTATCACAGGATATTGAGTATAGTCCCCTGTGCTATACAGTAGGATCTTGTTTATCCATCCTGTATAATAGTTTGCATCTGCTACCCAAATTCCCACTCCTTCCTTCCCCCTCTCCCCCTCGGCAACCACAAATCTGTTCTCCATATCTGTGAGTCTAACATACTGATATTTTAGTTTATGTCAGGTACTGTGGTAAATATTGTACAGATTAATTACCTCATTTAAACCTCACAGCAACCTTATGAAGTCTAGGTATTATTGTCATGCCCATAGGTAGTATTACCATCCTCAGATTATAGATGAGGAGAGTAAACCTCAGAGAGTTTAAGTGACTTGCCCAAGGGCTGGGTGAATAAGGGAGAAGCTGGGTATCAGAGCCCTTCTTAGCCTTTACTCTATACAGTTTAAGAGATAATGAAAAGCAATAGCTTTGTGGGGCTTAGAGAAGTGTTTTCCAAACCATGGATGGCAATCCATTAGAGGATTGTGAAACCTATTTAGTGGGCCAAGATAAACATTTCTTAAAAAATAAAGTACAGCAGATAAAATACCAGTGCCTATGGCATGTAGTAAGAGCATAAATTGTTTTGTGAAACTAATGTTCAGTTTTACATGTATACGTGTAGGTACACACATATGTGTTTATGTGTTTGTGAACTGAGGCCATGTTATAAATGTATTTCTTATTGTGGGTCACAGCCAAACAAAGTTTGGAGCCCACGGGCTAAGAGAATGGAAAGAGAGCTTGAAAAATGTAATGAAGAGGAGAGGTAGGTGCTAGAGAAGGAATCCTAGAGATAAGCTGAATGTATAAATAACATTATAAAAAGAGGGAGGAAGAGTTAACCTATATAGATTTGGGGAAAATAATGTACTATCTATAAGTTGTTTTAACTAATTCATTAAATTGGGCCCTTTTAGCAGGGGTTCATTCAGAGTTAGTACAGCTTTAATTTTACTTCTAGAGAGCTGTTTCTGCAGGTGGTTTGTGAATTGTGTATATCATGACCGTATTTTTATTTCTCTAATCAACAAATAATTTATTATGATTGAATAATAACCAGATATCTCATTGGTGCTTCATATCCACAAAGATATTTTTCCTATTAGATACAGTAGGGTAGAGGTTTGTTTACTGCCTCTTGAGAGAATGGGAGAAGGTTGGCTAGGTTAGTCAGAATAATAGAATATTGAATTTTCAGCTGGAAGGGACAATTTAGTCCAAGCCTCCATTAAAAAAAAAAAAAAACTATCGTAAAGAACACATAACATTAAATGTATCATCTTGATCTTTTTTTTTTTTTGGCTGCATTGGGTCTTCATTGCTGAGCATGGGCTTTCTCTAGTTGCAGTAAGCGGGGCCTACTCTTCATTGCAGTACGTGGGCTTCTCATCACGGTGGCTTCTCTTGTCGCATAGCACGGGCTCTAAGTGCGCAGGCTTCAGTAGTTGCAGCACGTGGCCTCAGTAGTTGTGCCTTGTGGGCTCTAGAGCGCAGGCTCAGTAATTGTGGTGCACGGGCTTAATTGCTCCACAGCATGTGGAATGCCCCCAGACCAGGGGTCGAACCCGTATCCCCTGCGTTGGCAGGCAGATTCTTAACCACTACGCCACCAGGAAATTCCCTTAATCATTTTTAAGTGTATAGGTCAGTAGTACATATTCACATTGTAGTGGAGCAGATCTCTAGAACTTTTTCATCTTGTGACACTGAAACTCTATACCTGCTAAACACTAATTCCCTCTCCCTCTTCCCCACCCCCAACCCTTGGTAAACACATTACTACTTTCTGTTTCTATGATTTTGACCACTTTAAATATTTCATATGAGTAGAATCATACAGTATTTGTCCTTTTGTGACTGGCTTATTTCGCTTAGCATAATGTCCTCAAAGTTCATCCATGTCATAGCATATGACATGGTTTTCTCCTTTTTAAAGGCTGCATAATATTCCATTGTGTGTATCTTTCACATTTTCTTTATCCATTCATCTTTTGATGAACATTTGGGTTGCACCCAGCCCTTGGCTATTGTGAATAATTCTGTGATGAACACGGATGTGCAAATATCTCTTTGAGATTCTGCTTTGAGTATTTGTGGTATATACCCAAAATTTAAATTGCTGGATCATATGGTAATTCTATTTTTAATTTTCTGAGGAACCTCTGTACTGTTTTCCATAGTGGCTGTACCATTTTACATTCCCACCAACAAGGGCTCCAACTTCTCTGCATCCTCTCCAAGGCATCTATTTTCTCTTCTTTTGATAGTGGCCATCCAGATGGATGTGAAGGGATTATCTCGTTGTAGTTTTTTTTTTTTTTTTAAAGATTTAATTTTATTTACTTTTGGCTGCGTTGGGTCTTCATTGCTGCACACGGGCTTTCTCTAGTTGTGGCGAGCAGGGGCTACTCTTTGTTGTGGTACGCGGGCTTCTCCTTGCAGTGGCTTCTTTTGTTGCGGAGCACGGGCTCTAGGCGTGCGGGCTTCAGTAGTTGTGGCATGCAGCCTCAGTAGTTGTGGCACGCGGGCTCTAGAACGCAGCCTCAGTAGTTGTGGCGCATGGGCTTGGTTGCTCCATGGCATGTGGGATCTTCCCAGACCAGGGATCGAACCCATATCCCCTGCGTTGGCAGGTGGATACTTATCCACTGCACCACCAGGGAAGTCCCTCTCGTTGTAGTTTTGATTTGCATTTCCATAATGATTAGTGATATTGAGCATCCTTTTATGTTCTAATTGGCCACTTGTATGTCTTCTTTGGAGAAATGTCTATTCAAGTCCTTTGTCCTTTTTTTTCTTTTTTTTTTTTTACCTTAAAATTTGTTTTGGTTCTGAAGAACCTAGGGGCAGGACAGGAATAAAGATGCAGACATAGAGAATGGACTTGAGGACACGCGGAGGGGGAAGGGTAAGCTGGGATGAAGTGAGAGAGTGGCATGGACATATATACACTACCAAATGTAAAATAGATAGCTAGTGGGAAGAAGCTGCATAGCACAAGGAGATCAGCTCTGTGCTTTGTATCCACCTAGAGGGGTGGGATAGGGAGCATGGGAGGAAGACGCAAGAGGGAGGAGATATGGGGATATATGTATATGTATAGCTGATTCACTTTGTTATACAGCAGATACTAACAGACCATTGTAAAGCAATTATACTCCAATAAAGATGTTAAAAAAATTTTTTTTAATTGAAGTATAGATGATTTACAATGTTGTGTTGGTTTCTGGTATACAGCAAAGTGATTCAGTTATACATATATACATACATATTCTTTTTCATATTCTTTTCCATTATGGTTTATTACAGGATATTGAATATAGTTCCCTGTGCTATACAGTAGGACCTTGTTGTTTATTTTATATATAGTAGTTTGTTTCTGCTAATCCCAAACTTCTTATTTATCCTTCCTCCATCCTTTTTCCCCTTTGGTAACCACAAGTTTATTTTCTCTGTTTGTGAGTCTGTTTCTGTTTTGTAAATAAGTTCATTTGTGTCATATTTTAGAGCCCACATATAAGCAATATCACATGGTATTTGTCTTTCTCTTTCTGATTTACTTTACTTAGTATGATGATCTTTAGGTCCATCCATGTTACTGCAAATGACATTATTTCATTCTTTCTTAATAGCTGAATAGTATTCCACTGTGAATATACCACACCTTCTTTATCCATTCCTCTGTCGATGGACATTTAGGTTGCTTCCATGTCTTGGCTGTTGTAAATAGTGCTGCTGTGAACACTGGGGTGCATGTATCTTTTCAAATTAGAGTTTTCTTCCAGTATATACCCAGGAGTAGGATTGCTGGATCATGTGGTAACTCTATTTTTAGTTTTTTTAAGGAACTTTCATACTGTTTTCCATAGTGATAGCTCTGATTTACATTCCCACCAGCAGTGTAGGAGGGTTCCTTTTTCTCCACACCATCTCCAGCATTTATTATTTGTAGACTTTTTGATGATGGCCATTCTGACTGGTGTGAGCTGGCACCTCATTGTAGTTTTGATTTGCATTTCTCTAATAATTAGACATGTTGAGCATCTTTTCATGTGCCTGTTGGCCATGTGTATGTCTTCTTGGGAGAAATGTCTGTTTTGGTCTTCTGCCCATTTTTTGATTGGGTTATTTGTTTTTTTGGTATTGATCTGTGTGAGCTGTCTGTATATTTTGGAAATTAATTCCTTGTGGGTCGCATCATATGCAAGTATTTTCTCCCATTCTGTAGGTTGTCTTTTCATTTTGTATATGGTTTCCTTTGCTGTGCAAAAACTTGTAAGTTTGATTAGGTCCCATTTATTTATTTTTGCTTTTATTTCTATCACCTTGGGAGACTGAGCTAAGAAAACATTGGTACGATTTATGTCAGAGGATGTTTTGCCTATATTCTTTTCTAGGAGTTTTATGGTGTTTTATCTTATATTTAAGTCTTTAAGCCATTTTGAGTTTATTTTTGAGTATGGTGTGAGGGTGTATTTTAACTTCATTGATTTACAAGCGGTTGTCCAGCTTTCCCAACACCACTTGCTGAAGAGACTGTCTTTTCTCCACTGTATGTTCTTGCCTCCTTTGTCGAAGATTAATTGACCATATAGGTGTGTGGGTTTATTTCTGGGCTTTCTATTCTGTTCCAGTGATCCATATGTCTGTTTTTGTGCCCTAACCACACTTTTGATTACTGTAACTTTGTAGTATTGTCTGAAGTCTGGGAGGGTTATGCCTCCAGCTTTGTTCCTTTCCCTCAGGATAGCTTTGGCAATTTGGGGTCTTTTATGGTTCCATATAAATTTTAGGATTATTTGTTCTAGTTCTGTGAAAAATGTCATGGGTGATTTGATAGGGATCGCATTAAATCTGTAGATTGTTTTGGGTAGTATGACCATTTTAACAATATTAATTCTTCCAATGCAAGAGCAAGGGATATCTTTCCATTTCTTTGAATCATCTTCAGTTTCCTTTATCAATATTTTATAGTTCTCAGCATATAAGTCTTTTTCCTCCTTGGTCAGGTTTATTCCTAAGTATTTCATCTTTTTGATGGGATTTTAAAAGGGATTTTTGGTTTACTTTCCCTTTCTAATACTTCATTGTTAGGGTAAAGAAATGCAACAGATTTCTGTATGTTAATCTGATATCCTGCTACCTTGCTGAATTCGTTTATCAGTTCTAATAGTTTTTGTGTGGAGTCTTTAGGGTTTTCTGTATATAGTATCATGTCATCTTCATATAATGACAGTTTTACCTCTTCCCTTCCAATTTGGATACCTTTTACTTCTTTTTCTTGTTTGATTGCTGTCCTTTGCCCATGTTTTAATCAAATTGTTGTTGTTTTGTAGATGTTCCTTATGTATTCTGGATATTAACCGCTTATCAGATATATGATTTGCAGTTATCTTCTCCTATTCTTTAGGTTGCCTTTTCTCTGTGTTGATTGTTTCCTTTGATGCACAGAAATTTTTAAGTTTGTTGTACAGTAGTCCCCCCGTGTCACGGGGATACATTCCAAGACACCCAGTGGATTCCTGAAACCGCAGATTGTACTGAACTCTATATATACTGTGTTTTTTCCTATACATTACATACCTATGATAAAGTTTAATTTATACATTAGGCACAGTAAGAGATTAACAACAATAATAACATAGAACAATTATAATGATACTGTAATAAAAGTTATATGAATGTGGCCTCTCTCAAAATATATTATGGTACTGTACTCACCTTCTTCCTTTGATGATGTGAGATGATAAAATGCCTAGTGATGAGATGAAGTGAGGTGAATGATGAAGACATTATGAAGTAACATTAGGCTACCATTGACCTGATGATACATTGGAAGGAGGATCATCTGCTTAGGGTGGATCATGGAACCATGACAAATTGATTGTTGGGTGCAAGAAGCCCATTATGTCGATGGTTGGGGATCCTGGACAGGACAAACAGGACGGTGTGAGATTTCATCAAGCTACTCAGAATGACGCACAGTTTAAAACTTATGAATTGTTTATTTCCATTTAATATTTTAGGACCTGGTTAACCAGGGGGTGGGAGCGTGGGGGAGTAACCAAAACTGCAGAAAGTGAAACTGTGGATAAAGGGGGACTACTGTAGTTCTATTTGTCTATTTTTAAATTTTATTGCCTGTGCTTTTGATATCATATTCAAGAAATCCCTGCAAATCCAATGTTCTAAAGATTTCCCCCTATGTTTTCTTCTAGGAGTTTAATAGTTTTAGGTCTTACATTTAAGTCTTTAAGACATTTTCAGGGAATTCCTTGGCAGTCCAGTGGTTAGGACTCCGTGCTTTCACTGCCATGGACCTGGGTTCAGTCCCTGGTCAGGGAACTAACATCCCACAAGATGGACAGAGTGTCAATAACTAACTAACTAAATAAATAAATAAATGAAATTTCTGTCAGTTTTTGTATATGGTAAGGGTCCATCTTCATTCTTTTGAATGTGGATATCCACTTTTTCCAGCACCATTTGTTGAAGAGACTGTCTTTTCCCCATTGTATAATCTTGGCACCCTTGTCGAAAATCATTTGCCCATACATACAAGGGTTTATTTCTGGGCTCTCCTCTGTTCCATTGGTCTATATATCTATCTTTATGCCAGCGAGCCTACAAGCCATGTGGTGTTGTACTAGAATTGGAGGTATCAATGTGAACTCATGATTTTAGATAGATAGATAGATAGGAAGTGCATGAAAAAGAATGGAGGCATGTCAAAAGGAGGAGAACTAGGACTTGTTCTGAGGCACGTGGGGCTTAAAGATGGGAAGGAGGGTAGAGTCGGTGTAAGATTCGAGGAAGGGGAAAGTATGCCATGAACAGGAAAACAATTCGTTTAGAGTGTTTAGGGGCCAATGAGAAGATGGTTTGGTTCGTATAAATGAGGCATGAAATAAAAGATGTGGAGGACCTTTACTGTTAGACAGGGAGGTTAGGTACATTCAGTAGGGTATGGGAGAATGTTGAGGTTTTTGATGGAAGCAGCCTTGCAATATAAGCTCAAATCTGAGTGAGGTGTGCAGGCTGCGTTCGAGTTAGCAGAGTTAAGCACGTGTACTACTTTTGTGGTGATGTTTTGTTTACAGGCATGAGACTGTATGAGAGCTTGAACGAGCATGTTGTCAGTAGGGATGGAAAGAAAGGGTAGAGAGAGGGACTACGTCAAGGAAGGATCTGGTGATTGTTTGCGAGGAGGTGGCAGATTTAAAGGTGATTGCTATTGGTGCCCTGATGGCAGTGAGAATGACGCCTCACGTCATGTCCCAGACATTTCTCAGTTCAGGCCTCACTCTCACAACCACTTCCTAACTGGAATGCCACCTCTATTTTTGCCGCCTTCAGTTTTCATTGTCCACAGCGCTGCCAGATTGATAATTTTAATATGCAAATTAGACCATGTCACTCTCATGCTTGAAATTCTTCAGGGGCTCCCCATTGTCATAAAGTCCACTCACACTCCTTGGGATGGGATCCTCAACTTTTGCTATTTCCTCTTCCCCTGTCAGCCTACTGTTCTAGACACATTGAAACCAGTTTCCCAGTTTTCACCCTTTTCATGCTTAAGTGCCTTTGTTAGTGTCTTTCCACTTTCAGGATGTCCTTATCTTTCTCTATTTGACAAACTAATTACTATTCTTTAATATCTAAACTCCTTAAGGAGTTCTTCCCTGATTTTTCATTCATACCCTTTGGTGGTGACATAAGCCATGTATACAGCTAAATACAAATCTGTCTTTTTTACCAGATTTTTGAGCTCCATGGAGTCAGGGATAAGTTATAAAAAATGCTCAACAGTGATGATAATAATAATTACTGCTTATTGAGCACTTACCTTATGCCATTTACCTGTCAAAGTGTTATATTTGGACTAACTCATTTGATCTCTGTAATAACCTTATGGGATAGATTCTATTACTGTCCTCATTTTACAGATGAGAACACTGAGACTTAAAAAGGTTAAGTAACTCGTTGAAAGTCGTATGGTTAATAGACAGCAAAGTTCAGAGTTGAACCTGGACGTTCTGGCTCTGGAGTCCATATTCTTTAATTTCATATGTCACAGTTGTTTACCATGATATTCTCTAAATGGTGTCTTTTGATGAACCCAAATTGTTAAGTTTGATGTAGTTAAATTTATGTCATTGTCTTTATATCTTGTTTAAGTTTTGTACCCTGTTTAAGAAGCTTTCTTCTATCCCAAAGTTATGACGATATTCTCCTGTTTTACCTTCTGGAAAATGTATTGTTTTTCTTTCATATTTAAGAATTAAGGAATCACCTGGAATTGATTTTTATGTATAGTACAAGGTAGGGTCAAGTTTCATTTTTTCCCCCCATATTGTCCTAGCACCATTTATTGAAAGATTGTTCCTTATTGTTCTTTGGAACCACACTTATCACAAACCAAGTGTCCATATATATGAGTGGGTCTGTTTCTGGGCTCTGTTCTGTTTCATTGGTTTGCTATTTATCCTAGCTCCAGTACCACTTTTTCTTAATTGTTGTAGCTTTATAGTATGTCTTTATATGTGACAGAGTAAATCCTCTAAGAATGCTTCTCCCTTTTCAAGAAAGCCTTTGCTATTCTTTACCTTTTGTACCATTTTGTCTTTGTATTGCATTGTATTGGTTTTGGTTTTTGTTTTTTTTTTGGGCCACGCTGCACGGCCTGCAGGATCTTTAGTTCCCCAACCAGGGATTGAACCCATGGCCGCGACAGTGGAAGTGTGGAGTCCTAACCACTGAACCACCAGGGAATTCCCTGTATTTGTATTTTAGAATCAGCTTGTCAAATTCCCCAAAATGCGTTTTGGACTTTTAATTTACATTGCATTTAATCTATAGATCAATTCGAATATTGTTATAGTATTGAATCTTCCAACCCATGAAACAGTATTTCTGTTTATTTATGTCTTCTTTGATTTATTATAATAATGTCTTTAAAATACAGTTTTTAAAAATTTGAAATAATCTCACACAAAAAAGTTGCAAATACAGTACAAAGAACCTTGCCCCCCGCCCCAGAACTGTTTGAAAGTAAGTTGTTAACTGGATGTCCCATCACACCTGAATGTTTTATTATTATATATTTCCGGCAAACAAGGAAGTTTTCCTGTATACACACTATGCAACCATTAAAATCAGGAAATTAACATTGATGCATTAATACCATCTAATCCTTAGACTCTATTTAGGTTTTGCCAGTTGTCCCAATAATGTCCTTTATAGAAAGAGAATCTGGTTCAAAATCACATTTTGCATTTAGCTGTCATGTCTATGTAGTCTTCTTCAGTCTGGAACAGTTCCTCAGTCTTTCCTTGACTTTTATGTCCTTGATACTTTTAAATATTATAGGCTAATTATTTTGTTGAATGTCTTTCAGTTTGTTTTTTCCTGATGTTTCTTCATGATTCAGATTATATATCTGGCCTGAATATCACAGAAGTGATTCTGTGTTTTTATCACAGAGTTTCAATTTGTCCCATAACTGATGACATTTACTGTGATAACCTGATTGAGATGGTATCTGCCAGGCTTTTGTTGTTAAATTTTGTCTTTTTCCCTTCTTAATATTTTGTGGGGAGGTATTTTGAAGCTATGCTGAATCCCATTCCTCAACAAACTTTCAATTTATGTGTATCAGTAGTAACTCATGGTTTCCTGTTTTACTCAACGGATTATAATTCTTTACTATCATTATTTATTTTAATGCTCAAATTGTCCTTGATTTGGCCAGTAGGATTTTCTTTAAGCTGACTTCTGTGTTCTCTTGACATGTTCCTATCATTCTCTGAGTATTTTCTTCCTTTCTTTCTGGCACAAAAAAGATGTTCCAGACTAATTTTCTATCTTCCCTGTCCTAGTCCCGGAATCAACCATTTTTCCAAGGAGCCTTAGTTCCTCTTAATGGAGAATAGTATTTAGAATCAATACCTGCTGCTAGGTGTACTTATTGCTGTTGGCTGTCATGGTGCCCAGGCCCTCTCAGAGCTAGGAAACATATGAATGTAATATATGTGTGTACATAAATGTGTATTCATGTCCATATTTCCATATGTATTTATTTACATAAATACTGAAAATCATGAGTTCATACTGATACCTCTATTTCCAATCTAACATCACAGAAATCATTCTGGTTTTCTCCCTTACCACTTTTGTAACTATTAATATTTTCCAACAGTGAGAAACCCTTTATATATATTTACTCATTTGATCAATCCTTCTGTATGTAATTAGTTTCCCATCATCACCCACTTCCTTGTGTGCATGTCACCCTCATTACACTCAGCCTGGTAAACCTTGTGCCAGGCTGACCCCGCCCCCGACAATGTGGACTCCTTCCTCACCTTTCTTGGGCTCTGACTCTCCATGCTGCACTTTTCAACTGTGTAGTTTCCCTCTTCATCCTGCTGGCTTTGATACTCCGTGCCAGGTTGTCCCTTGGCTTGATGTATGCCCTCCTTGTGTTGCTCAGGCTCTGATGTCCTGAGTTGACCCATTTGGTGCAATACTTTTAACTAAAACACAGAGCTCATTTGATTTTTCCCTTCTAATGCCCCCTTTCTGTTCCAGAGTTCAATCTAAAATCCCATATTGCATTTAGTTATGACAGTTCCTTGTTCTTTTCTTGTCTTTCGTGACTTTGACATTTTTGATGAGTATTAGTTATTTTGTAGATTGTCTCTCAGTTTGGGTTTATCTGATGTTTTCTCATGATTAGATTGAGATTATGTGTTTTTTGGCAAGAATACTACAGAAGTGATGCTGTTTCCTTCTCAGTGGGTCATATTGTGGGGGGGATGGTATACATCAAGAAATTTGTTGCTGGTGATGTTAACCTTGATCACTGGATTAAGGTGGTGTCTGCCAGACTTCTCCATCATAAAAGTACTGTTCTTCCCTTCATAGTTGATAAATATGTTGGGGGAGATAACTTTGAGACTCTGCTAATATCCTGTTTCTCCTCAAACTTTTGCCCACTGTTTTTAGCTATCAGTATGCCATTGGTGGATCTTGCCTGCAGTAATTATTGCTGTCGTGTTTGTCTAAAGGTGATTTAAAAATTTCTTTCATCCCTACAATACTTATGAATTGTAACTCTTCTGAAGAAAGAGCTGTGCCTTCTTCCCCATTTTTTTACTTATTCAAGTAATTTATTTACATCAATATTGCACTCTTAGATATTTATTTTATTCTATGAATTATAATTCAGTACTATCAGTTATTCTGTTGCTCACATTCTTTAGGCTTTGGTTATTGGAACTCCTTCAGGTTGGCTCCTGTTTCCTTTTGACGTGCCGCCATTCTTTTTCATGCACTTCCTATGTATGCATGTATGTATGTATCTGTCTATCTATCTAAAACCCTGAGTTCATATTGATACCTCCAATTCTAGTCCAACACCACATGGCTCATTCTAGCCTTCTCCCTTTCCTTATTTGTAATTTTTTTCCCTCAGACAGTGAGAAACCTGGTTCTCATAATCTACAATATATTCACTTGTTTGTAGTTACAGAATTGCTAAACTATACTCCTATGAAAACCAGATTTACAGTATTTGTGCAGTTTTTGTACAGTGTGTATGGTTATGTTTTGGTTTAGCCTTGCATTATCTAGTTAGAATACTGTTTTCAAAGTTAGTTGGGTTTAATTTTTTCTTCCTCATACCCTTCTTTGTGATTGACTTATTCATTTGTAATACAGTTAGGTTAATTTGTTTCTATTTATATTCTGTTCTGGGTTCCCCCTCACCATCCTGGTTGATTTAAAATTATTTATTTATGGGGGGAGTGTGTGAAATGTTACTATGGTTCTAAAGAGTCTGAGTATATAAAAACAATAAATTCAGAGAAGTGTTGCTACCTCTGTATCCCTACTAACTCATTCCTGTTTTCCCTGACTTCCATCCTTTCCCACTGTGCTTTGTAGGTAACCAGTCTCTTTAGTTTATAGTTCATCCTTCTTCTATTTATTTTGCACAAACAAGCAGATGCATGTATATTTTCTTATATCCTCTTCTTTCTTCTTTCTTCATTTAATAGTGTATCTGAAAAATCACTTAAAAGTGATCTTCCTTGTTCTCTTTTACACCTGCATTGTACTCCATGGTTTATTCAACCACCTTCCTCTGTCTGAGTATTGAGGCTCTTTCCAATATTTTGTAATTATAAGCAATGCTACAGTGAATAACCTTGTTCATATGTATTTTTATATTGTTGGATGTTGCTTGATTTTTTGCATACTCAACCAACCTTGTATTTCTGGAATACATTCAACTTCGACTTGACATTACAGTTTTATAAAGGACTTTTGCATGTCTTTTATTGCATTAGAATTGCCTTAAATTTTTTTCTCTCATAATAGTCTTGTCAGGTTAATATCCAAGTTATGTTGACCTTACGAGAGTTGGGGAGTGTTCTTCTTTTTCTATTCTCTGGAATATTTTGTGTTAGATTGGCATTATGTCTTCCTTAAATGTTTGACAGAGTGCTCTGGTGAAACTTTCTGGGCCTGGAGTTTTCTTAGTGGGATGATTTTTCAATTATTTTTATATAGAGTATTTTTTAAAATTTATTTTTATTTATTTATTTTTTGAACTTATTTATTTTTTTATGTATTTATTTTTTTGGCTGCACTGGGTCTTCATTGCTGTGCACGGGCTTTCTCTAGTTGCGGCTAGCGGGGGCTACTCTTGGTTGCAGTGTGCGGGCTTCTCATTGTGGTGAGAACCCTTGCGGGACATGGGTTCTAGGCGCGTGGGCTTCAGTAGTTGTGGCTCACGGGCTCTAGAATGCAGGCTCAGTAGTTGTGGCACATGGGCTTAGTTGCTCCACGGCATGTGGGATCTTCCCAGACCAGGACTTGAACCCATGTCCCCTGCATTGGCAGGTGGATTCTTAACCACTGCACCACCAGGGAAGCCCTATATAGAGTATTTTTGATCTACCAAGGGCACTTTCCTGTGGTCTCATCTAATAGTTACAGAACTATCCAAATTTTAAAATTTCTTCTTGTGGAAGTTTTGGTAGGCTGTATTGTAAAGAAAATTTTCCATTTAATTAAATTTTTCATTTTTATCATCATGGAGTTATTCATAACATTCTCTTATAAACTTCTGAAGGTGTGCATCTGTTGTGATGTCCTCTTTCTCATTCATGATGTTAATGACCTGAGTCACCTCCTCCTATCAGTCTTGCTAGAAGTTCATCAATTTCATTAGTATTTCAGGTAACCAACTTTAGGCTTTATCGATCTATCTTATTGTTAGCTCTCTACTTGATTGATTTATGTTCCTTATCATTTCCTTTCTACTTATTTTGAATTTAATTTCCTGTTATTTCAACCTTTTTGCTTTTCTAAATGTATGCATTTAAGGCTATAAATTTCCCTTTATGCACTGCTTTAAAGTGCATCCAACAGTTATCAATATGTCATGTTTTCACTTATGCAGTTTCAAATATTTTCTGATTTCTAGTGAGATATTTTTCTTTGACCAATAGATTATTTAGTGGTTTTTAAAAACTGTTTTCCAAATACCTGAGTATTTTCTAATTTATATTTTTATAGCTGATTTCTAGCTTACATTTTCACTGCTAATATACTGTGTGTGATTTAACTTCTTTGAAATTTGTTAAGACTTGTTTAGGGTCCATTATGTGGTCAATTTTTTGAAATAGTTTGTGAGTGCTAGAAAAGAATGTCTATTTTACACTTTGTGTGCACAGTGTTCTGTATATGCCCATTGGATTAAGTTTATTCATCAGGGATTGTTCAGATCTTCTAGTTTCTTACTAATTTTTCTGTCTGCTTGATCTATTGGTTAATGAGAGAGGTGTTAAAAACATGTATGTATATATTTCATGTTATTTTAGTTACATATAAATTTATATTTATATCTTCCTGATTAATTGAACACTTGTATTTACAAAGTGAGCCTCTTGAAGACTTTTTGTGATAATGTCTATTTTATGTGATTTAAATAACATCACCTTTTGGGAGCTAGTGTTTCTATGGTATATCTTTTTCTATACTCTTATTTTCAATATTTCTGTACCCTTATATTTAATAAGTATCTCTTGTAAGCATCATATAAAATCTTGTTTAAAAACCTTTCTTTTTTAGTTGGAGCATTTACTTCATTTACATTTAATTTAATTATTGATGTTTTTAGGCTTAAAAATTTACCATTTTACCATCTTTCCTTTTTGTCTTACATATTCTGTTTCTTTTTTATCCTTTTTGTCAATTTTTGGATTATTTTTTATTATTGGATTGTAAAATTTTATTATCTTGGAAGTTAAACACTTAAAAAAAAACCCTTTCAGTGATTACTCTAAAAATTATGACAAAATCCCTCAGTTGTCAAAATCAAACGTTAATTGGTAATTTTATCTTCTTTCCAAACAATGTAAGAACCTTAGAATTCTTTAACTCCATTTCCCCTTTCCCAGTCTATTTGCAGTTGTTTTGCATTTTAATTTTGTATGCATTTATTTAAAACCTCACAAGATATTATCATTTTATGTAGTCAATATTCACGTAGTTTTACCCATGTACTTATCATTTTTGTTACTCTACATTTTTTCCTGCTTCTACCACTTTCCATTAGACATTATTCTCTATGCATGGAGTATACCTTTACAAATTTTCTTTAATAAATATATGCTGGTGACAAATTCTCTGATTTTTGTTTGTCTGAAAATGACTTTATTTCATCTTAATTCCTGAAAGATATTTTTCAGTAAATTCTAGATTGGAGGTTATTTTCTTTTAGCCATTAAGTATAGTACCGTCTTGTCTTCTGGTCCCCATTGTTTCTCTTGAGACCTAGCACAATTTAATTGTCGCTTTTTTGAAAGTAATCTGTCCTTTCTCTCTCTGTTCCCTGACCCCCACCCCCATCGTGACTATTTTTAAGATATTTCCTCTATCTTTGGTTTGCAGTAAATTTTGCTGGGATGTGCCTAGCTGTGGGGTTTTGTTTGTTTGTTTGTTTTTGATTTATTCTGCTTAGAATTCTTAGGACTTCTGAAATCTGTGGCTTAATGCCTTTCATCTGTTTTGAAAAATTCTTAGCCAAATAGTGTTTCTATTCCATTCTCTCTTTTGTCTCTTTTTGGTATTCCAATCCCATGCACATTACACCCTCTTACTCTCTATGTTGCTCTCCCTTTCTTCTATATTTTCTATCTCTTTGACTCATTGTCTTTTGTTCTGAAGAGTTTCTTCCTACCTCTCTTCCAGTTCTCTCATGGTTTCTTTAGTTGATTTAATCTGCTGTAAGACTCATCCATTGAGTTACTTTTGCTTATTATGTTTTTCAATTTTACAATTTATATTCAATTATTTTAAAAACCTATATCATTTATAAAATGGTTTCTAAGTCTCTGTCAAAGTTTTCAGTCTTTTGTTGAATGTATTAAGCATAGTTACTTTTAAAGTGCGGGATTGTTTGTTCAGATATCTGGAGCTCTTGTTCATATGTTTCTATTGTCATTTGATTCTCATTTATGTGTGATTGTCTCCTTGTATATCTTTGGTTATCTTTGCTTATGTGCTAGACATTGTATTTAAAATTGTTTCTAGAAATAATTTGGCAGCTGAGATTATGTTATCTTTCTACAGAAAAGATTTTCATTTGCTTTTGCTAGCTAGGTGCTTAGAGTCACTAAAACCCTGGGGTAGTTTTAATCCATTTCAGGCATCAAGATTTTTCTGACCACCCACATGACTGAGCAATTATTTTAATTCTGTTTTATTCTTAATTCTAAGGTGCAGCACTTTGAGGTCCCAATCAAAACTTGAGCTATTTGCCAGAGCCACCACTCTTGGTGGGCCCTGGCCTCCAACTTTTGGCCTGATAAGACTTTTTTTTTTTTAATAGAGTTTATTTTTTAGAGTAGTTTTAAGTTCACAGAAGAATTGAGCAGAAGGTACATGGAGTTCCCATATGCCCCCTGCCCACACATACTGACAAGGCTTTTAAGAAATTACTCAATCTACAACTCCTCTCCTGGAATGTACAATGCCTCCAGGAGGAAAGTGGCCCTATATACCAGGCCTATCTTCTAGATGTTTGTCTTTTCCTAGATTTTGGCCTGTTAATTCTTTACTACCTTGTTGTTTTCTGATGCCTTCAAAACAGTTATTTTTAATAATTATTTTAGCTTTTCTGATTATTCTCAGTGGGAAGGTAGCCTGCTATTATTGAACACATTTATTCCCTTTGATATAAATGGCTGTATTTTTGGAAAGGATAGAAAGATAAATCTATTAAGGAAATGGCACAACCAGAAACCTTTTCTATTAGCATCATGGTTTAAAATTTTTGCTTCCAAATATGGAGATATATTGTAGAAATTAAGGTTTTAATTTTTATAAACTTTTATTCCAGCTCGTGATGCTGATGAACGAGAGAAGTGGATCCATGCCTTAGAAGAAACTATTCTTCGACATACTCTTCAGCTTCAAGTAAGAGTCTTTACATGGCTTCTGGATAGTGCAGTAGGTTTTTTTTTGTTTGTTTTCTTTTTTTTTTTAAAATAACTGATAGGATGTAAGGAAAACTTTTAATTTCTGAGTTGTTTATTTTTGCCTTTACAGTGTTATAATATGTAGTAAAGTTATAGTCATTTTTTTCTGCTTAAAATACTGATTTTTGTCTAGAAACAAGACAGTGCAAGGCAATGCTGAAAGTGAAATGCTATGTTAAAATTAAAATGTGCCAAGTTCATTTTTAAAATTTAGTATCTATAGTTGGTTATTGGTATAGCCAAATTATATAATAATGCACAATAATAGATAAGTGCTGAGAAGTTGACCTACTTTTCTTGTTACAGGATTTGGCAGTTACCATGTGTGTTGGGTAGTACTCTTAGGGATGCAAGTGAAAGAAAAATCCCAAACTGGTTTAAAAGAAAAAAGCACATCTAGCTTGGGTGTGGTTTGAAGTAGGCATTTAAACAATGTCATGAGGACCAAGATCCCTCATCTCTATTTCTAGGTCTTAGTTCTTCTGGGTTGGCTTCATTTTTAGATAGGTTCTCCCTTTGTGGTAGTAAGATGGTTGCAGCAATTTCAGCCTCCCATTGGTGGAACTGCAAATCTATAGGAGGCTATTGCTCTTTCTGGATTAAGAGGATTAGTGCTGATACCTCAGCTTCAATCACTTTCCCGGTCCTGACCAATCACAATTTCATAGCCATATGTTCTTCCTCTGGAAATGGGATGTTATCTGCTTCATCAGAAACATGTAGCTTATAGAGTAGAAGGTGGTCCCCCCAACCCCCTTGCCCCCAAGCAAAGTCAGAATAGGGAAAAAAAGATCCTAGGTAACAAAAACAACAAATGTCTACTCTACCATACTAAAGATAGTTTTCTATGTTTATTCTCCACTGAAAGAGCTTATATTGTGGCATATAGAGAGGATTTTATTTTATTTTGATTTACAGGATTGAATCCTAGAAAGCTGATGTTTTATAGTCCTTTATCTCTACTTAACTTGTCCAGGAATTGGCTTGATTAGACAAGTTAGTATAGGACATCCCAGGTCCTATAGTGAACTCCCCATCACTTTGAAAGTTATTCAAACAGAGGCTTAAAAAACATTACATGAGGAAGTTGTTATTAAGAGACTGTAAGAAATGAATATGGAGTTGAACTAGGAGATCTGTAAGTTACTCTGTGAGCTATGCTTTTTAAAAGCAACTTCATAATTTCTATGAAGAAGTTCTATGAATTCATTTTAATGAATTTCTTCATAAGTTTCTTTTTAATTTAGGCTGTTTTATAAATGACTAGCATCATTTTAGCAAATTTGTGATCCAGTGAGAAGATAAGTATTTTAAGATTCAGATTAGACTGAATGTGGCAGATGAGATTCCCTCCACAGTTGGTTAGACTGATATTCAAGTCTCTATGTGATCTATTCTCAGACTGCCTTTCTGGACATTTCCACCACTGTACCCCTACATAAACCTACTAGAGTGCTGCCGTTTACTTGCTTTCCTCTGAACACATCTTTTCATTTCTGGTCTCTACATTCTTGTACATGATGCTCCGTCTCTCTGTAATGCCATCTGCCTCCACTCTGCCTTTGCATTCTGCCTCTTTTCTTCAAAGCCCAGTTCAGAACTGACCTCTTATGTGGAGCTTCCCCTGACCAACTCCTCCTCCTCCACCCCCCAAACTCAGTGATCTCTTTCCTTTGAATGTCATACTCGTTGCACAGTTCACTGAGTCCTTACCATATTCTTCTTATCATCCTTTAAAGTATATATAATTCGCACCTCGTCGGTTAGGATGCAGACTCCTTAAGGTCAGGTACTTAATTTGATCCAATTTTGGAATATATGAGCTTTTGCTTTGAAGAGAATTTACATGTCTTTGGGAATAACAAGAAGAAAAAGATAACTTTGGGAAGTCTTAGACTCTGATAGCTTTGCTATTTTAAAATACATGTAATAAAAAGAGTTATTTATATATATATATATTTTTTCTGAAGTTAATACATGCAGAAGATGGGACATTTAGAAGTATGTAATTAAATGTTAATTTGATTGGCAGAAAAAGTAAAGATTTTCTTCCCAGAGCTGGTGAAGTATGGTGAAGGACTTGACTCTGGAACCAGAATGTCTTGGTTTGTATCCCAGTGCCACCACTTATTCTTGACATTACTCTGAGTTCCAATGTCCTCATCTATAAAATGAAGATAATAAAAGTACCTAATTTACAGGGTTGTTTTGATGATTAAATGAGTTAAATGTAAATTTGTTGAAATAATGCCTAGCTATAGTAATAACTTGGCAAATTTTTAGCCATTACTAATGCAACTACTACTCTTACCATTCCCACCCCCTGTACATTCTAAATGGTGCTCTCAATGGCATTCTAAATGGTGCTCGATAAATGTTAGTTAAATAAAGAAGTAATTGAAGGAATTAATGAACAAACAAATGATGTATAGATTGCTTTTATATTGCTCTTTATTGAGAACTTTGAGATGTATTGTTTCCCCTAGCCTCATTAGATTTTATTTTTGTATCATGTAGGAAAATAGATGTGTTTTGATTTTCTCCCTTGAAGCCCTTTGTTTCCCAAAGGAAATGATTGCAATATAGATGTGTCACTTCCTCCACAGGTAAAATGGTATGAAATAGCCAGTTACTTGGGGTTCCTACAACAAAGGAAAATTCCCCTAAGGAATGTTGCCAATGTTGTTGCTATTACTGAGAGGGCAGACAAATTTCTGGCTCCTAAATTGGAATTTAGAATTCAAGGATTCACTTTTTTAAATAAATTTTGTTGTAATAGTGGTGGCCTGTCTATCTTGAACTCTTGGGAAACAACTAAAAACAAATGATCCAATTTTATAGATGCTAAAGATTATTCCTTTAACTGCCAAAAATTTATTTTAACTGTGTTTTTATGGAAATCTTTTAGAACTTATATTTTCCTGCCTTCTCTTTATAAAAATAAAGTTTAAAACTTAAAAAAAAATAGTGCATGCTCAATTCAGAACATATAGAGAATACAGAAAACTTATTTATTTGGTAAATATTTATCAGACACTTAATGTGTTCCATGCACTCTACTAGTTGTAGAGAATATAATTGTGAATAAATGACATATTGTCCTTGTCTTTATGGAGCTCAGCCTAGTATAAAGAAGAAAATAAAAATCATGGGAATTGAATTTTTAAAAAACTACAGTAAAACTACATTTATAGGATGTCATAAGTAAGTCACGCTTCCAAAAAAAATTTAGCTATGTAGAAGTATATAAAATAAAAGCAATAGTTCTTCCTACACCGCTTCTTTAGAGGAAAAACATAGAGTTCCAGTTTGTTAACATCCTAATCCTAATGTAAAGTTAGTGTGCCTAAAAGCTGGAGCATTTTAAATGAAGAGTAATCACACAATACAAAGCCGTTTTATCCATCGTGTGGCAACGAGCTCTGCACTTCTAACCAGTTTGGGCAACTCACATGGTTTTAATGAAACTTGTAAGTTGTTTCAGAAGAAAGTTAAGTGACCAATGCAGAATTTAACTGTAAAAATTAAGGCAGTAACACCTTTCTCATATAATTTAAAAATTGGATGGTACTAAAAGGCTTATAACAGAAAAACATTAGCCTTCTGCCCCTCTGCTTTCTCTGTTCTCCTTGTTAGACTCCCCATTTTCAACCTTTTTAGCTGTGTATACTGCTATTTTTGTAGCATAGTACCTGGCATTTCATTCATTCATTAGACATTTATTAGGCAGTTAATACATGCCAGTCTCTGTGTGAGGAGATACTAAAGATACAGTGATGAATAAGCAGTACACTATCATAATCATTGTGGGGTTGCGTAGAGGGTATTCATTCCTAACCTTGAACCAAATATTTTGTTTGTTTGTTTGTTTCATAATGCATTGAGAATTGCAAGTAATTTATACAGAAACTTCTGGAACATGGTGGTCCTGATCACAAGTTAGGGACTGCTTCTACTGTATGCCAAATGGTATATTTATTCCATCTGGCTAAATTTTCTATGTGAAAACTTATTGGCTGACTTTAACTTTGAGACTTCTGGGTACTGGTCAGACAAAATAGTGGAGCTACATATCCTGCTTCCAAGAGTTGTCTTTTAATGTTGTCTGCTCTAATCATTTGGCCTAAGTTGCTAGGCAAATTCCTAGGGAAACTATGAGTTTTTTTCCCCTACTTTTGCTTCTTCTTTTCTTCTATTGTAATCAAAAGTATTTGTCATCTATCTCTAAAATGACATCAGAGTAGAATGTGATTTATAGGTAAACATTACTGGACTCTCTAGCAGAAATAATATTTTTGAAAGTAGTACATAAATTCTGTATAGTTAAAATGTTCTTTTCATCTTAATAGCTATAGGTAAAGTTGGCCTATTTTTTAGTCAATAGATTTCCTGTCATTTTTAAAGATCCCCCCTCACCCTGAACCTTAGTGTTTTGATTTTTCTTAGATTGTGTTTTATACATTTTTTTGTGAGATGCAGCAAGAGGGAAATTTGGAGGTGTGTGTGTTTTTTTTTTAAAGGTTTTCTTGTTTTGTATTTGTTTTTCAATCTTTTCCTCCAGGTTTATTGAGGATAATTTGACATAGATCACTGTATAAGTTTAAAGTATACAACATGATAATTTTTTAAAATAAATTTATTTATTTTATTTTATTTTTGGCTGTGTTGTGTCTTCGTTGCTGCACACGGTGAGTGGAGACTACTCTTCATGGCGGTGTGCGGGCTTCTCATTGAGGTGGCTTCTCTTGTTGCAGAGCATGGGCTCTAGGCATGTGGGCTTCAGTAGTTGTGGCATGTGGGCTCTGTATTTATGGCATGCGGGCTCTAGAGCACAGGCTCAGTAGTTGTAGAGCACGGGCTTAGTTGCTCCACAGCATGTGGGATCTTCCCGGACCAGGGCTCGAACCCGTGTCCCCTGCATTGGCATGAGGATTCCTAACCACTGCGCCACCAGGGAAGTCCCCAATGATGTTTTTTATACTTCTTAATCACTATATTCCATTCTTCTCTTGAACAACAAAAAAAATTAAGTATCAATTTAATTTAATCGCTTAGTAGCTTTAGTTATGTAGTTTGAAGATAAGTATTGAAGACCACTTTGATACATGGGTTGGAAATCAGTTGTCATATATGACTTTAAGGCATTGGTCACTTAATTTTCTTCTAAAACAACTTGTAGATTTCCTTAAAAACACTTGAGTGGGGGCTTCCCTGGTGGCGCAGTGGTTGAGAATCTGCCTGCCAATGCAGGGGACACGGGTTCGAGCCCTGGTCTGGGAAGATCCCACATGCCGCAGAGCGACTAGGCCCGTGAGCCACAATTGCTGAGCCTGTGCGTCTGGAGCCTGTGCTCCACAACAAGAGAGGCCGCAATAGTGAGAGGCCCGCGCACCGCGATGAAGAGTGGCCCCCACTTGCCGCAACTAGAGAAAGCCCTCGCACAGAAACGAAGACCCAACACAGCCATAAATAAATAAATAAATAAAATTAAAAAAAAAATAACACTTGAGTGTTTTTAAACATAAATTTGAGTTTTTTTCAACACAAATTTGCTTAGAAGTCCTATAGTTTCTTGGGATAAAATGGGTATGTTGCCTTGTATTGTTTAATTACTTTTCATTTTAAATGCTACATCTTTTGTGCACACTAACTTTACACTAGGATTAGGAAAATGAGAATTATATGTCTGTAACACAGTTATCTCTAATATGAAACCGTGAAAAGGTAGACTCTGGACTGTAGCTGTATTATTAAGAGACTGTCATAAGTCATATTCTCTATTGCCATACCAGTCTTAACACTTAAATCTATCGAAAGAAACCCTAATTATAATTGGTTCCACTAAATTTTTACTAGGACTTAACTATTTACACTACACTGTCAAAAATGATAGTGCCTTAGATTTTGAAGCTACTGACCTGTGGTGATGATGATGATGATGATGATGATGATGATGATGATGATGGAAGATGTGGAGGACACTTTAAAAAAAATCTGATACTTTGGTATGTACTGTGTTTTTTTAAAAATAAATTTATTTATTTTTTGGCTGCATTGGGTCTTCGTTGCTGTGTGCGGGCTTTCTCTAGCTGCGGCGAGCGGGGTCTACTCTTTGTTGCGGTGTGCGGGCTTCTCATTGCGGTGGCTTTACTTTGCTGCGGAGCACAGGCTCTAGGCATGCGGGCTGCAGTAGTTGCGGCACGTGAGCTCAGTAATTGTGTGGCTCGTGGGCTCTAGAGCGCAGGTTCAGTAGTTGTGGTGCAGGGGGCTCAGTTGCTCCACAGCATGTGGGATCTTCCCGGACCAGGGATCGAACCCGTGTTGCCTGCATTGGCGGGCGGATTCTTAACCACTGCGCCACCAGGGAAGTCCCGGTGTGTATTGTTAAATACAAAGTCCTTGATTACCCCATGGGTCTTTCTGTCTTGTTGTGGAGTGAGAAAGAACACATGAAAATCACATGAAAGAACTGGTAAGCAGGAATTACATAAATTAGTATTATGTCTCTTACAGGGTCAATTAGTACAATATATAGACTTTTTTGCCCCTTGGCCTGGAGAACTGTTTGATCAGCCAATATTGAATTAAGCCCTCTGAGCTGCTCTGGCACAAAATTAACCGCTAGAAAAGCAGATATTATAGGAAAAATGTAAAGGGTATTAGTGGAGGTTCTTAGACATTGACCTTGTCCATCTGGCAAAATTAATGTATTTTTCTCCATCACTGCTTATAGTTTAATTGATGCTTATCATAGAATTGATGTTTATTTTCAGACTCTGTTACCATAGGAAATCCATTATTGAGCACCTAATATGTGCCAGGCATTTGGCTAAATTGAGGCTTTGATGAACAAAATCAGATAGATCCTTGCCTCTTTACCTCTTACAGTCTAGTGGTGAACATAAAACATTAAAGTATGCAGATAGATAGAAAACCTTCAAGTTGCAAACTTTCAAAGATGCAAACGTGTATTCCATCAACATCAGTCGTGAGTGAAATCGCAGTTTACCCTCTGTCTCCTATTGCTGAAGATCCTTCAGCTCTACCATCTCCCAGCTCCTCTCCCTCCTCCAGTCAGTAACTCTTCTTGCCTGTTCACTCAATGCCAGCCCTTGTATGCCAGCTGTTGTACTGTACTACTGTACTTTTCAAGTTACTGTACTGTAAGATTAAAAATGTTTTCTTTATTTTTTGTGTTTGTTTTTTATGTATTATTTGTGTGAAAAATATTATAAACCTATTACAGTACAGTACTATATAGCCGATTGTGTTATTTGGGTACCTAGGCCAACTTTGTTGGACTTACGAACAAATTGGACTTGCAAACGTTCTCAGAATGGAACTCGTTCATATGTAGGGGACTTACTGGGGCTGTAATAAGTTTTATAAAGGAGGGTTGCATGGGCTATGAGAGCATAAAATAGGAAGAATTCACATAGGCAGGGAGGAAATGATGATGAGTAGAAGTAAATTAAGTGAAGGGTGGGGATTGGGATTTCCCTGGTGGTGTAGTGGTTAAGACTCCGAGCTCCCAATGCCTAGGGCCCGGGTTTGATCCCTGTTCAGGGAACTAGATCCCACATGCCGCAAGGAAGAGTTCGCATGCCGCAACTAAGGAACCCACCTGCCGCAACTAAGACCCGGCACAACCAAATAAATAAATATTAAAAGTAAAAGAAAGTGAGGGATTAGCTTCAAGGGGACAGTGTAATAGACAAAAGTAACCACAGGGGCCATGTGCCAAGGCCCTGAGGTTAGAAGGTCCAAGGCAAATTGAAGAAACATGAAAAAGGCCATTGTGTGGAGTGCAGAAAATGAGGGAGTGGAAGGTGTTAAGATGGGGTGAGGGGCAGGTAGGGCTAAACCTTGCCCACCATTGCTGAATGCTGAGTTGTATCCTAAGCACAATGGAAAGCAGTTGAAGTTCTTGAATGGGGCGGAATGGGGCGGGATGGGGCGGGGCGGGGCGGGGCGAGATGGGAGTAATGATTTAGGTTTTGGAAACTGACTACTGTGGCCATAGTGTTGAGGACGAATTGCAGGAGCTTTAAGAAGCAGGAATACTTTACTAAGGAGATTGTTGCAAGAGGCTGGGACCTGTAATTGAGTGGTGGTGATGGAGAGAGGTAGAACTGAGATTGTATTCAGGAGGTAAAAATGGCAGAACGTGGTGATGGATTGAATGTGGAATGAGGAAAGTGTCAAGGACTGCCAGGTTTATGGCTCGCATATCGAGTGGATGGTAGTGGTTTTCATTTACTGATACAGGGAGGACTGGAAGAGGACCCGGCTTTTGAGGAAGGGGGTGCGGGAAAAAGAGAGTGCATTTGGCATTGGACGTTTTGAAAAAAATTGCATAAAACAAACTTAAGGGATCTTTAACACAGTGCAGCAAGCATCTATTGAGCCTTTTGTGCAGTGTACAATGTGCTAGTTGTAGGGGCTACCAGTAGAGCTACAAAAATTAGATGCTTAGTTTAGTAGAATTACAGGTATATAAATAACCATAAGGAAAAAATAGTAAAAGCAGAAGTTAATTGTCCTCCAGGTCAGTAAGTCAGTCATTTATTTACGTCTGTGATTTCCTGCATTTTGGATGGTTCTCTGCTGAGGTCCTCTAAGTCCGAACTTTCCATCTAATTTGAAGTTATGCCATTTGGATTCCTGAAGCATCTTCACAAGCCACCTATATTCCTTATGGAGCTGTGGCACAACAGCAAGCCCAGTGTTTCCCTGGATTAATAAAATAAAACAGGCACCCCTGCTTTTGTTTATTGATATAGTATCTCCTCCTCCCCTCACGCCCTCCCCCGCCTCGTGACACACACAACTTTTCGGACGTAAGCAAAAGCAGTTATCCAGATGAAACTTGGCTCCACAGCTGCCAATATATTGGATGTCGAGCTAGCAGCGGGTGGGTGTAGGTGTAGAACGTTTACGTCCGTGACCGGGTCCTTCCCCAGTCGCCACCCTATGGGAATCTCCGGGGCCGAAGCCCCGAAGCCTCGAAGCCTAGCTGAGCTCCCTCAAGCCACGAGCTTCCTTTCCTGCGGGCTGCATTGGCGTGCCGGGGCGGCCGCGTGTCCCGCACAGGTCCGGGCGCGGGAGCAGGCCCGGGCCCCGAGATGAGCCCTAGGCTCAGCGAGGAGGCGGCGGGGTAGCCGGGCTCTCCGGATGCTCGCCCGCTGCGGCCGGCCCCTCCCGCCTCTCCACCCCAAAATTGGCCTAACCGCCAATCGTCGGCCACTCACCTCCTTTTCAGCAGGTGACCCATGGCCAATCGCCAGGGGTCTCTTTGCCAGGAGGTGGCAGGGCCAGCCAATCGGGGCGGCCACTAGGCCTGGGCGGGGCAGGAGCAGGAGTAGGGGGGCGAGGGGCTGTCCCGGGGGACCGGCTGTAGCTGACCTGACCGACTGCGCATCAGCCCGGTGATCCGGCGGAGGGAGGAGAAGAGGGGGTGCCCGGAAGCAGCCCTCGGCTCCCTCCCCTGGAGGCACAGAGGGCGGGGGCCTTGGCGAATGGCTTTCTTGACGGCTGCTTGCGGAGTGAGTAGACCCGGAGGGTCTGGGAGAGGGGCCGGCTCCCACCCCTGAGTCCCCAGGGACCCTGCTGCTTGCCCGGGCCGTGGGCGCGAATGTCGTTCTCTCCCTGCCTCCTTCCCGCCGCCCCCTGGGGTGAGTAGGACGACGTGGCCGCCCGAGCCCTCTCTTCTCTGGGACTCTCCTCACTTCCTCCGCCGGGATGGTTGGAGGCAGAGGCTAGGGGCCTAATTCTGTACCACTGAGAGGTCATTCGCCACCAAACCAGTCTGGAGAGAGTCGCTTCCCCTTTTTCGATTCATTTTCGTGGAACTCTGTTTTCCTTTCGAAAGCTGTCTCAAGATACTAAACGCAAGAGTTAAACTTTCTCTTAATGTGAAAGCCTAATTTTGACCAGTTGCCCATTAATAGAATTTCCAGTTGCGGGCCAAACATTTTCTGTTGTTTCAGTTTTGGCTCTGTGTTCTTGTCTGGCCCAGTATTTTTGTGTGTAATAATTATGGATGCTATTATTTGCGAGTGTGAGTGTGGAGGGGGCGAGGGAGGTGGTTTTATGCCTTTTGGGTAGCTTGTGCAAAGATAGTGAAAACTTTGGAATAGTTGTAGGGGGTTCTCGTAAAAACTGCAGGGAAAGGTTTAGGTTCTCAGTAAGCTTGGTTATGGAAAGTTGAATATAAGCAGTAGACCAGGAAGTATGTTTGAATCATGCATTTTTCGCCGCATTCCTACTACACTTAACAAGTATTTTTGTTATGAAAGAGCGAGAGATGTATTGATCAAGAAAACTTCTTTTTGCTAATTTGAAGTTAACATTTGGCTTTGCTTGTTGATTAAACCGTTTACTTTTATCTGTGTTCAGGAAATCAAAAACAAATCAAGTAATTATTTCTCCTAGTTTTGAGTGGAGAAGGTGGGAGAGATCTTAAAATAGTAGTTGCAGTTTTAAGAGTTTTTGTAGTGAACTTTAAGTTGGAAATTCTCATCCACTGTGAGTCATCTCTCAGAACATTGCCTTTATTGAACTGAGTTTGTGATAAAGCTCTTTAATGAATAGTGTTAACATCTCTCATTTACTTAAAATTAAAAAAAATTTTTTTTCACTTTTTGTGTACGCCAGCAACTTAAATTAAAATACCTATTACCTTTCCTAGCCCAGGGAAGATAAAAACCACTAAAAATCAGACTTTTAGTCTGGAGAACTTAAATGGGAAATTAGAAAGATAACAGAGAAGCTGGATCTGTTTTCAAAGTGTTCTGAGTTTGGTTTTGACAGAGATGACATTTTACTTGAAGTGCCCTTCAGTAAATATTAGGCTGCAGTGACTGCTGGTCACATCCATTTTGATGTTTCCAAAGTCCTAGTTGGTTTTTTTTTTTTCCCCCTTTAGTGTGGAAAGATTGGATTCAGTAATAATCTAACCACTGAACCATCCCCAGTTGATAAGTTTGGTTCAGCCAGTAAAGAGCATTGTGATACAACCATATTCTGCTGATTGGAGAATCAGGCAGTTGCATAGTTTGCAGTCTATTGCTTGAGAAAAAGGATATCAGGCTTTTATTCTAAAAAGGAAATTCTAAGATGTTCCCTAGGATATATTGAGTTCTATCAGTATCTAAACTTTATAGTGTTGAGTAAGAACTGATGTTTATGGGGATTCTATAGAAAAAGACAGTTTTTATGCGTACTATAATGTACTTGGCCTAAAATTATATTTAGGAAGATTTTCCAGTAAAGGCTTAAACAAATATTATGTTTGAAAGAATAGTGCTTAGGCTGAAAATGTGTTTAAGCCAAGTACTTCTCCTGAAGTATTTTAATTAATCGTAGTTCCACCATACACAGGCAATTAGTCATTTAAAGCCATTTTCCATCTCCCTTATTTTCCGTGTCCGGTCACCAGGTCCTGTTAAATTTGCCTTAGTAATGTCTCTTGGATTTGGCCTCTTTTTTCCACCTGATAATGCTTTAATTCAGGCCCTCATCATCTCACCTAGACTTTTGCAAAACCTGACTAGTCTCCCTGTCTCTAGACTCCCTCTTCGCATACTCTTTATCCATAGTCAGATCCCACTGAGTCACTGCTGTGCTTAAAAGTCTGTTTTGGCTCCCCCTTGCCAAAGCCCAGATGCTGGGAATGTTCTTTAAGGCCCTTCACAACCTGGTCCTAATTTATCGCTCTTGAGTGTGGACTCAGCTGCAGGCGGCCTACCCAAGGCATCTACTCTAGCATTGTGAGCTGTTAACCATTTGGAACGTGGCATAGCCTCTCATAGCTCTTGGTCCAGTCACAGCCTTTCCCTCTTGATTAGAATTATAATTGCTTAGAATTCAATCAAGTGATAAATCTCCACTTCTTCCTTTGACATACAGTTTGCATGTTACTTTTTCTTTGATGTCTTCCTTCCTTCAGGCAGAGCAAGTTAGAATCACTGTTGTCCTTCATGTGCTACTACAGCACTTTGTTCATACTTCTGTAAATTTCTGTGCACATACCTGATTCTTGGATTAGACTCTAACCTCCTTTATTCCTAGGCCCTTTGCCCCTAGTCCAGTGCTTGGCACATGGTGGGTGCTTAGTGGATCCTCGTTAAAATGATCAGAATATGTGGCTTAATCATGTCCTAAGTGTGCAACCTTTGGCTCACTGTACTGGAGCTGGGTTTATCCCTGTGAGTTAGAAATGCTTGCTAAGTCACCAAGCTCCCTGGTTGCTGTCACACCTGAGAGACCGGACTGGAGAAAATGTTTAGAAATAATGTTACAAATGGTGAGCAGATTTCCAGGCAAACTCCTCCTCCCCCAACCTACATGACCTCTGATATAGTTGAAAGAATACTAGCAGCAGTACCAGCACAAATTGGTTCTGTAGTAGTTAGTATCATAGGAAAAAGCATGTTGCTGGCTAGAGAAGTCAGGGAGACTGCTTAGAAGGGGTGAAATCTGATCTCATTCCAGAAGATTAGGTAATGATTAATTATAATTGCTATTATCTGTATTGCTCTTAAAGATGTCCTTTGAAGGCATTGATAGTACCTGGCACATAACAGATGTTCAATGAATATTTGTGTTACGAAGGAAAGGTAATGGTTGCTCTGTGTGTGTTGTGGGACGGGGGAGATACTTGTAGCCCTTTCCACACTGGAGTTCATTTATTTCTGGAAACACCTTTAAGAACTTTGCTTCTTTGCTATATTGACTTGAGCAGCTAATTTTGTTTTTTTCTGAAATGTGCCACTTCAACCAAGTTATTCTGCTTACTCGGTTGTTTCTTTGCATTCTCTGCATTCCAGAGCATGTTTTTAAATCTGGTTGCATTAGTCTTCCTCATTCAGTTTCAAGGTTACACTAAATTTTTGCTTGTGTTTTAACATTTTTTGTCCTACGGTGGAGGACCTGGCTGCAGTTAGAACCTGTAAGTTCTTATTGTCTTTATTTAAATGAAACTAATTTTTTTCGAAAGTGAGTAAGTGGACCCCAGGTTTTTCCAGTATGGTGAGGTATTTACTCACCTGGTGAATATGGTTATTTACCTGGATATACTGGCTTCACAGAATCTTAGAACTGGAAGGGATCTTAAAGTTTTAATTCGGCTTCTACCTATTTTTATAATGGAGAAAACAGTTTCAGAGAAGCCAAGTGACTTGGCCAAGGTCACACAGTTAGAGATTAGAATAACTAGGACTACAGCCTATGATTCTTCCTCTTTTATTAGCTCTAGAGAGAACTGGAATGCTACTCTGATGCTGCTATTCATTCACTGCTCACCTCACTCTCCAAGTCCCAGTAATTTTTCCGGTTCAGGCACTAATTTTGGTTTCCTTTCAGATTCAGTACCCAGATCTGAAAAATAGCATCTTACATACTTCTCCAAGAGAATGTCATTCCTTATTTGGATTCCTTGTGCTTTCCAGTCTCTCTTTGTGCTTATATACTGGTTCCTGAGTCTGGGAAGATGGGCTTTTCTGGTTATTCTCCATTTTCCTGCAGATTCATTCTCTGCCCCTCTCTACTCCCTGCTTCAGGAGGCTGACCTTTACAGCCTGTGTCATCTGGAGTTCTTTATCCTCTGGCTTCTGGTAGGGTTTAGCCAATGAGAGGATGGAAGATAGAAGGAAGAAAAGAGAGAACCTTTGGGGTATTTATTCCTCTTGTTCTTTCTCTGCTTCCATGCATTTGTAGCAGTGGCTACAACTAGAGTGTCCTTTGAGCCTACTTGGATTTACATTGTTTCACTCCTTGTTCCTTCAGGCTTGGGAGTGGTGAAGGCTTCCTGCTGTTCCTAATTCTTGGGTACCTCAGCATCCCTTGTTAGTTTCCTTAACCCTGCCCTCATTTCTCTAGTCACTTGGTTAAAGAGTTCAAAAATCCCATCTGATTATGATATTTCCTGCCCTTGCCTACTACTGTTAATAATTTTTGCCCTCCCCATCTCTGTCAGAATCCTACAGTCTAAAATGCTACCTCTGTGAAGCTTTTTTCATCCCCTTAACTTTCTTCTTTGAATCTCTTAGTATCTTTCTCATAACACTTAATCTACCATGCTTGAGTCGTTATTTGTAGACAGATTTTTATCTCCTACTACACGTTTGAAACTCTTAGGGTGCGATCTGTATCTGCTTCATCTTGGCATGTCCAAAGCATCCAGCACAATGTTGTCATAGTCATAAAAAACACCAGTGAATAAATCATTACTGTAACACTGAATTCTAAGCCCAGAGTAGTATGTATAAAACTGTGCTCATGAGACTTGGCGGGAGAGAATGAGTTTCTAGAAGTTTGTTTCAGTTGTTCAGCTGGTGTTGCTTCTTGTACTGCCTGGGTGGTACAGTGTCTTTCCTCCTGTTCAATTTCTCTTTTCTTAAAAACTTTCAATTAGCCTTAAAATTTTTCAGCATCCATACTTGTAATATAATAAATCATTAAGAATAATTAAATGTTATTTATGATTTTTTTCCTGAGCACTCTGGTTTATAATCTGCAAGAACTTCTTTGTTTTTTTATGTTTAAATCCTAACAGGTAGGTACATTTCAGAATTTCTTCATTCATTTACAAAAATTTTATTGAGCATTTGCTACAAACAAAACACTAGCCTGGGGGATACAGTAGAGAACAAAAAGAGTCCTGTCCTGTCGGGCATATATTCTAATCATATTTTAGACCATTTTGATAGATTTCTGACAACAATTAGGGTAATCAGGATAAATCAGGGTAATTTTGTACTGCACTTTTAGCAGCCTTAGCAGAAACAACCTGTTTCCTTCTGTTTGATGTTCACTGGCAGCTAAAATTAGATATACAAAAACTGCTTCAGCATATATGATTTTTAGCGGATAAATGCCAAACCAGTTACAGAATCTGTTCTTTCCAATTCAGTGTTGTTGTATTTATTCTATTTTGTTTGGCTGTTTTGTGTGAGAAATAAGCCATTTAGTACTGATTGTCTGTTGGCCTGACTAGCTTATCATTTAACTTCCCTTGGGTGTTTCATTTTCAGTTTGTTATATTTTCCTATGTAGAGAGATCCAGTTTTGTTAGAGGAATATATTAGGTTTCGTTTGTGAAAACATTTCGTAATCAAATTTTCAACAAGTATTATGAATGAGTATGAGAATTCTGCAGTTATTTCAAAACTTGAACTATTAAAACATTCAGTTTAAGAATTCATGTGTTTAATGTGATTTTTTCCCTCATTATATGTAGAGCAGATTTGCATAAAACTTTCTAAAACTTCCGTTTTTGGTGGACCCTTGATAACAGTGAGAGTTTTTGCTTTTCAAAATGCTGTGAAGCTTTGACCCACCTCCTAGAGAAATGGAAATAAGAACAAAAATTAACATATGGGACCTAATGAAACTTAAAAGCTTTTGCACAGCAAAGGAAACCATAAACAAGACGAAAAGACAACCCTCAGAACGGGAGAAAATATTTGCAAATGAAGCAACTAACAGAGGATTAATCTCCAAAATATACAGGCAGCTCATGCAGCTCAATATCAAAAAAACAAACAACCCAATCCAAAAATGGGCTGAAGACCTAAATAGACATTTCTCCAAAGAAGATATACAGATTGCCAACAAACACATGAAAGGATGCTCAACATCACTAATCATTAGAGAAATGTAAATCAAAACCACAGCGAGGTGTCACCTCATCTCACACCGGTCAGAATGGCCATCATCAAGCAATCTACAAACAATAAGTGCTGGAGAAGATGTGGAGAAAAGGGAACCCTCTTGCACTGTTGGTGGGAATGTAAATTGATCTAGCCACTATGGAGAACAGTGTGGAGGTTCCTTAAAAAACTAAAAATAGAACTACCATATGACCCAGCAATCCCACTACTGGGCATATACCCTGAGAAAACCATAATTCAAAAAGACACATGTACCACAATGTTCACTGCAGCACTATTTGCAATAGCCAGGACATGGAAGCAACCTAAGTGTCCATCAACAGATGAATGGTTAAAGAAGTTGTGGCACATGTATACAATGGAATATTACTCAGCCATAAAAAGAAACGAAATTGAGTTATTTGTAGTGAGGTGGATGGACCTAGAGTCTGTCATACAGAGTGAAGTAAGTCAGAAAGAGAAAAACATATACCGTATGCTAACACATATATATGGAATCTTAAAAAAAAAAAGTCCTGGTGAACCTCGTGGCAGGGCAGGAATAAAGATGCAGACGTAGAGAATGGACTTGAGGACATGGGGAGGGGGAAGGGTAAGCTGGGACAAAGTGAGAGAGTAGCATTGACATATATACACTACCAAATGTAAAATAGATAGCTAGTGGGAAGAACCTGCATAGCACAGGGAGATCAGTTCGGTGCTTTGTGTCCACCTAGAGGGGTGGGATAGGGAGGGTGGGAGGGAGATGCAAGAGGGAGGGGATATGGGGATATATGTATACGTATAGCTGATTCACTTTGTTATACAGCAGAAACTAACACACCATTGTAAAGCAATTATACTCCAGTAAAGATGTTTTTTAAAAAATGCTGTGAAAGCTGAATGACAGGCAGTAATCTGAGGTTGGGAAGGGGAAGAATATATTTTTTGCATCCCCTCTAGTAAGCAGCTCAGAGCTTATTTAAGATCCTGGAATGACTTAACCCAAGACTTTTAATTTTGAAAAAGATACTGTCAGTAGCCTGACCCACTAGTATGTGAAAAAGAAAAGCTTTGGCTAATTGCCAAAACAACATGGTCAAACAGTGCTTTGTTGGGGGGGGGGTCATGTAGTAGGTGCTTTTGTTTTTTATGAGTTTGCTTTTTTGAATGTTGACTCATGACCATGGAATTGGCAGGAAGGATGTGGGAAGAAAATTAGGTATTTTGCTTTGTTTTACTGGCCATTTTTCTTCTCAGCATTTATTCCAGTATAGCAGTGATTGCTAATTTTTAAGTGTATGGGCTTTTTGTTTTTTGTTTTTGCTAGTTTGTACTTTATCTGTAAGTAATGTTACAAGTTTTTTATGCTGTATTTTATTTTGCTTGGAAAGGTGTATCTGAGCAGCTTCAGCATTGCCAAATTTACTCTCTCAAGTCATTTTAGGGTTTGGTAGATAATTTTAAAATAATAATGCTGATGATTTTGCAAGCTAAAACAGTTATAAAATTTTTGAAACGTATTTATAACCTACACAGTTTCTGAATACTTTTTACATAAAGTTTCTGAATTTAAGTAAATAGATACTTTTAAAAATCAGACATCATGAATGTATAAAGTAAAAATTAAGAGTCCCTGCCTTAAATGCCCCTCTTTCTCAATCGCACTCCCTAGGAATAACATCTGCATCTCATGTGTTTTGTTTCATGTGTTTTATTTCAGGTGTGTGTGTGTGTGAATAAAATAACTTTTCAAAATGTAACTTCTTTATTGTTCATGTCTCTATTAATCTAGAATAAGGTAAGCACTCAACCAGTATTACTTGACTTGAATTCTGGTGTTTATTTTACTTTTGTAATTTGCTTTCTACATTCAGAGGCTGTAAACTCATATTTCATTTTAGATTTTTTTTTGAGTAATTCGCTGCATTCTGAAATCTCGAGGCAATCCTGTATGCCTTCCAGACTTTTATATCTCTGAAATGCTAGTTACAACCTTTATAGAGAGAGAGAACATATAATTTATTGTCCAAACTGGGGCACTTTGAGAGTGAAGGAGGCTGCTAATAATTTTGTTGATACAACAGACATAACTAGGGATATCCCAGACAAACTAGGGTAATGGTCACGCGGTTTACAAACTTCACGTTTTTGTTTGTTTTATTTACTTTTGGCAATAACTTTTCGTATGACTTTAATATTTTTTTCTTTTTATTTATTTATTATGTATTTATTTTTGGCCACATTGGGTCTTCGTTGCTGCACATGGGGCTTTCTCTAGTTGTGGTGAGCGGGGGCTACTTTGTTACAGTGCGTGGGCTTCTCATTGTGGTGGCTTCTCGTTGTGGAGCATGGGCTCTAGGCGCGCTGGCTTCAGTAGTTGTGGCACGTGGGCTCAGTAGTGTGGCTCACGGGCTCTAGAGCGCCGGCTTAGTAGTTGTGATGCACGGGCTTAGTTGCTCTGCGGCAGGTGGTATCCTCCCAGACCAGGGCTCGAACCCCTGTCCCCTGCCTTGGCAGGTGGATTCTTAACCACTGCACCACCAGGGAAGCTCCATATGACTTTACTGAATAAATTGGGAGAGTCATTTGGAAAAACAAGCTGTCAGTGATTTAAATAGAGGAAAACGGTACAAATCCCAAACCTTTCTTGTGCAGTTGTTTGAGTAGCCAAATCACTTTATGGAATCAGTATTAGTGTTTTGTTCTGTAAGTCAAAAGGTTACCTAACACTGTCAGTATTAGATGAAGAGAGATCATGAAGAGTAAGCAGTTGTGCTATAATAAAGCTAAGGAATTTTGGCACTGGTGTCTGTACCTGATTCCTGTTTGACAAAGCAGCTGTTTTCTGTCCCAAGTATATGAGCAATTCAGATTTGTTTTGTGTTGTTTTTTTTTTAAGAGAAGCTATTTTCTTTGTAAATTTAAAGATAAAAACAATATTATTTTTCAAAGAACTAACGGATTTTCAAAAATCAGATTATTTTATGGAAAAAGGGGGCTTTCTTTATATTGTTTGACTCTTTGGTACCAAGGTAATAATTGAGTACAGTTTACCTTTTATGGTTCAGGCATAATACCTGATACTTTTCTGAACATCTTATAGGGAATTTTTTTTTTGATCTGTTTTGCAAGACTGTATTCTATCACTTGTTTGTCTGTTCCTCACACCTTTTTTATTACTATTTATTTTCTTGAGTTCATCAGCTTACTGTTTGTATTCCTTTTTTAAAGGAATGTTAAATACAGTCTAACTTACGCTTGTATCCTTTTCTTGATTATACTTCTCTATTAAAATTGCGTATGTTTTGTGTATTACCTAGTTGTTAATTCATTTTGTTTTTAATCCATCAAATATTCATTGAGGACCTTTTCTGTATGTTAGGCACTAGTTTAGGGCCTTGGATACAGTGGTGAATCCTGGTTATTTTCAATTCCACATTGTGGAGAGGAAATAGAACACCCACTACTGTGTTACTTTATGCATATTCTTTCATTTCATCTATCCAACAACTTTGAGTGGTTTATTATTGTGTCCATCCCTGGATAAGGAAAAGGAGGTAGAGAAAGTAACTTGGCCAGATCATGTAGGTAATTGGTTAGGGACTTGCAGATTCAGGATTTAAACTTAGATCAGTCTGACCTTAAAGCTGGTGTTCATTTTTGGTATACCAGGCTCCTTCAGGCATTTTTTAGACTAAATTTTAGTCTCTTATGCCATGAATTCTTTTCAAATATCATTGTGATTTAATAGAGAAGTGTAATGGATTTGAAATCAAAGGGCTGGGTTGAAATCTCAATTTAAAAAAAACCCAGCTGGATGATTTGGGAAAGCACTTATGAAATAGGGTTAATATCTATCTAACTTACTATGTATGTTATAATAATGAAATAAGAAATAATATAAAGTATCTAGCAGAGGACCTAATACTCTGGGGAAAAAATTACTATACTGTGCATCCGTGGTGAATCCATGGTGTTAGAACTGTTCATTTAGAACTGTGGAAAAAGGCCTTACCTTTTTTGGCATTCTTGGGGTACCTAAGCAGTTGTTGATAAGATAACTATAGCTACCATTTTGATAATAGAGACCCTATCTTGGAGCCTTAGATTATCAGGACATTGACTTAGATGGAAAATACCTTCCTGAAGTTACATCGGAGTAAAGAGTTTAATAATAGCCTCAATTTTATGGACGTTTTTGAATTGATAATCTTTACTCCAAATGAATTGGTAGTTGAGTGTTCTTTAGCGTTAAAAATAGGGGAAATTCTTACTCAGAACTTCTCTATATCTCTACATTCTGTTTTCCTTTAGCTGAAGTGAGTAAACCTCGGAGACAGCAGATTATAAACGTTTCCAAATTTTCAGTAATCCAAGGAAATCACATGTTAGTATACCCCACATAAAATCATGGTCTTACTGATATTTTTGGTTTCTTTAATATACTTTTTTCATCATTAAAGCAACTTTTGAGTCATTTGGTAAGGAGACAAAATGGTGTCATTTCTCAAAAAACTTAATTTGCTAAAAAATTTCTAAGGAACAGAAAAGCCATTAAGTTTGGCATAATGTTTATTTTTCAACTTGCCACTTGCTGCTCATGTACCTACTTTTCCTCTGTATAGCTACAGATGTTTCTCTTATAATTCCTTTAATTAATTATTGATGTCAGACGCACAGCATAGTAACTTTCTATTCTCTCTTTTCCTTACCTTTATGGAAGATCAGTACCACACTTGCTTTTTTCCAGTCTTCTGGTATCTCTCCAGTTCTTGAATTTTCAAAAATAATTGTAAGTGATTCAATTGTAAGTATGCCCTATACTTCTTTCATTGGATGAAAGCATATCTGTGATGCATGTCATCTCAAATTGCTAATTGTGAACATAAACTTTCCAAATACCCTTATATTTAATCAAAACAACATTTCTGCAGAGTTTTTATTATTTTATTTATAGGGTGTGTATTTTGCTAATTTTAAAAAATCATCTACTTTTGTCTGGATTTATGCCATTTATTTTTCATTAGGAGTCTTGTTTTCTTTGGTGTTTTTCCTTTGTTAAATTTTTAAGCTGTTATTCCCTTTTACAGTTCTACTACTGATAACTTATTTTGTTTTCTTGTTCTGAACTTTTCTATGAGACTTATGTGGAATAATTTCTGTATTTCTCTCTTCACAATGTATTTTTATTATATACTATTTTGTCCTGTATAGGAGAAAGCACTGAGTGTAGGGTACTTAGTCCTTTAAGTTTTTGCTGTGAAATAAGATTTGATATGAAAATAATTACTCATTTGTGAATTTCTTTTTACAGTGTTATTCAGCCATAGCCCTTCCTGTTCTGCATTTTTCTTCTCAGTTCCTTAAATTACTCATAACTTTCTTATTTCCTGATTCTGACCTCAAGAAGACCTTAAACCACCTTTTCCCACCTTACCTCCACTATTCATTACTCTTCCTCTGTCAGCAGGAATTACTTTAAAAGCTTTTACTCCTTGCCTCAAAAATTGCCTCTTGTACTGTTTTACTAAGAGTGTCTCTCCCAAGTAGCTACATGTGAAGTATAATTCATATGTACTTCAGAAAGTATTAAAGACATCCCTTTTAATACTCTTCTTTTTAATGGCGGTAAAGTATTCAGTTATGTGTATGTATAAAGTATAAATAGTGTTTAATGTCCCGATTAAAGTATTGATAGAAATTCATTTAATTTTGCTGACCTCTGTTAGCTTTGAAGTACCTTCTGAGAAAAGTGATGCTGTTCAACGTAAGTATTAGAAAGATAGTAGGAAGTACTTACATACAGTTTTGAGGCAGTTTAATATTCTTCTATCATTCTAGATATTATTTTTGAAATTCCCCTTAAATTGGGCCAGATGTCTGTCTCTATATATACGTATACATATATATATTTAATCTGGATACATAGGTCTTGATTGATACAGAATTATGTGTTACTCTTGACTTCATATACATACTTTAGCTTTCTTTAGCAAATTACTCTTGCAAACTGAGACTTTTGTTTTTTAGCATACTCACCACATAAGTGGGGTTTTTTTCTTTACATTTCTAATTTTATGGTTTAATTTCTATTGAGTTTCTTCTAGTTTAACTTTTTTTACATCACAGACCATTTTGTCTCTATTTCTCTATAATAGTGATGTTTAATTTAAACTTTAAATGAATTCATACAGAAATCATCAAGTTAGAACTATGGATCATCAATATAGTAAACAAGGGAGCAGCAACCTCTTTGGTCCCGATTGCCAAAAATGCAACATAACCACTTCAGTTGCTACTGCAGGACAAAAGAGAAGGAAAGAAAGGGAGCGAGGGAGTAGAAAAATAGAAGGAGAAAGAGAACAGAAAGGCAGGGGAAATATAGGGAGACGTGGTCATGGAGAAGAGTGGTATCATGGCATAAGCAGTTGCCAGAAGCTACAATCAGTGCAACACACATTCACTCAACAATGAGCTAGCCTGGAGTCGAGGTGCGGGGGTATAGTGCTGAATGAATGGCAGTTCCTGCCCTCGTGGAATTTATAATCCTTCAGAGAAGTCAATCAATTAAATATTTAATTATGATAAAATGTGATAAGTGTTAGATAAAAAGGCAAGTACAGAGTAGTAGAATGTACATCTGCTTGACTCCCAACCAGCTTATTCTCAAGAGCTAAGTGTCACCCTAAGAAGTATGAAGTCACACTGTTTTAAAGGGTCTGCCTGTTCTGAGTTCTTTTCAAAGGAAGACAAACCACTCAACATGGTAGAGGACTATATTCTCTTTTTATGACCTGGTTTGAAGCAAAATTCCATTAAAAAGGATATGAGTAAGTATAGTGCCTTATATCTTAAATGTTTAATGGAAAGAGGAATAGTTATGACTTTAAAGGGATTTTGTGAAATAGTTTATGTTAGGAGGTACTGAGTTCCTTTTCTCTTGAGATACTCAGGCAAAGGCTAGATGACTTTCAAGGACATTATAAAAGTAACTTATATGAGTGAGTGGGAGGCTGGACTAGGTGGCCTTGATTCTGTGTACTGAGTCACAATATGTAGTGAAAACTTATATTTTCTTCTAGTGTATTATTCTTATAAGACTTGAGAAAACAGTTTAATTACTGTCAGTTGCTTGTCCACGGTAATAATAAATGCGTACATGTTATTTTATTGATTTAAGATGGGGAAACTATATATGTAGATTTTATTTTAAAGTATACCAAAGATTTATGGATTACTGTGCAAGGGAGTTTTAGGCCAGTTCTGGGACTTTAAGCTAATAACTGTTGTTACAAACCTCCCATTATACATTACATAAAGAAAAATGGATTGTTGAGTAGTAGATCTTTGACTTGGATGTTACAATGTGTGGTGTTTTAAGGGTAAAGTACCATTGTAGAAGATGATATCTAGGGGGAGGCAGGTCTGACAAAAGAGCCAAGGTGAGGTTCACATGATTATAGCAACATCAAAGAGTTGTTTTTTAAGACTTAATTTAGACTTAATTTCAGATCTCAGTAATATAAATCTAATTTTTTCCATTTATTTATTGGGGGATTTTTAATCAGATATAGTGACTTGTTCAGAAGGATATATTAATTAGATTTCTATAGTGGTAGTTCTAAATGGATTCAGAAGAGGGAAAATTCTTGAAGATCACTTTTTCTCATTTAGATCCTTCACCTTTATACTCATTTATGAATATGCCATTGACCTTTTTAGTATTTAGCAAGAACAATGTATTTAGCTGATTTTAACTGGGTTTTATAGTTAAATTATTGATAGTTATGTTATATTGCCCTGTGAAACAAAACAAAACGAAAATCCAAGCAGTCCTTCCAATTTTCCTGTGGTACAGTAACATTGAAAAGAAATCACTCCCTACTTTCGTAGTACAGTACTGTGGTATCTCTGGAATGTGATGGATTTATCCTTTCTTTTCCATGTCTTTTATTATCATACTCTACATAGTAAATGTTTCTAAAAGGATGTCTTTGGGGTTATCTTTAAGAATGAAGATGTTTAACTACAATTTTGTAAATATATCTGGAGTTTACATATATTGCTTATTATGATTTTTCTTTCTTAAACTTTGTTTTTACATGACATCTCTCATTGGAAAGGGGATTTTCAATACTCATTTCAAGCAGTTTCTCAACATGTATGTAAAAAAAAAAGGCAGTTTTTTGCCTTTGAATTTGAAAAAGAAAATGCATTACAAGATTAATTGTGGACTTAGGTTTTTAATGCTTTGATTAAGAATTTGAATTTTAGTTTGGGAAGAACAGCAATAGTATTAGTAGTAATTGACAGTGTTAGTAATTATAGTCTTTGGTAGAGGTCGTAGCTGCCACACTAATAATAGTAGGAGGAGGATGCCTGTATTTGGCAGGTAAGAAAATAGTTGAGAGAGACGCAATATCTTGTTAGTGGCTGAGCTGCAATTAGAAACCAGGTTGGCCAACCCATTGTTTTTTCCATAATGCTATACTGTCTCAATCTGATGTTTGAGATCATGGCTGTGAAAGTGCTTTAATAATGATAAAGTGTTAGGCAAAGATGAGGTGTTGGTTTAATATAAAATGAACTCTGGCCTCAGTTGACTAAAATGGGGAATGTGAAATGATCAGCACGTTTTGGCAAAAGGCAGGAGAGATAAAACAATTGAAAGTCAAGTATGGTATGTTGAAGCACTATATTTCACCCATTTAGTACAGAGTTTTGTGGTTGGGTTGTGATTGTGACATTAGTGGTTCCCGACCCTTATTTCCCTGTTTAACTCCATGACTTCTGGGCATGCAGATATGGCAAGATGGTAGCCTTGTTCAATCTCAGACTATTTTGTCTTTTATACTCAAGATTGATATATTTTTCAGATAAAGATGATTAAGAACTCAAAGCTTTCTTTGGAATAAAGTTAAAACATAGGAATCCCGTGCTCTTGGAACTTAAAATTTTTAGCGTACAAAAAGTAGGACATGCAAATGCTGGACTGTTAAACTGAGAAATAAGTGGGCCCTCTAAATAAATAAACATTTACGAGGTGTCCAGAGTGTAGTGTTCATGCCAAGGGTGAAAATGAGTAGGGAACTTAAGACAGAAGTGTTGTCACTTTCACTTAGGGAGGACGCTCTTAGATGAGGTGAGAATTTTGAGTTTTCTTCTTTTTTTTTTTAAATAAGGGAAGAGGAGGAAAACATCAGAGCTAATGGGGTAGTTTAGGGAATAGGAGAACTAAATAGTGGGAATATGAATTTGAGATTAAGGGACTGGAGGATTGAACTGAACAAAAAGTAGGGGGGAAATAGGAGGTAATCTAGGTTGTTTTGTATATATTCCTTTAGCTAAATTACTGTTGCTTTGGAGCCCATTATGGGGCTTTTGGGAGAGAAGAAAATGATTCTGAAAAAGCAGGGTAAATTCTAATTTGAACAGCAGCACATGTAATTGATGAACAGGGAACAGTGCTAGAAGTTCTTGAAGGAGATTGATGTACCACTATTAGAGAATTTAGATAATTTAAATAGACCTATTATTTATGTAAAAGTTCTATTTTTAATTTAGAAAAATGAGATGTCATGTATGAAGGGTGAAGTATCTTTTGTACTATTAGACATTGCTGGGATTTATTGCAATTTTTTTCCCTCTAGGGTTTGGATTCAGGATTTGTTCCTAGTGTCCAAGACTTTGATAAGAAACTTACAGAGGCTGATGCTTACCTACAAATCTTGATAGAACAGTTAAAGGTATGGCATTCGATTATATATTGAATTTATATAAAGTAGTAAATGTTACTGAGCTGGATTTTGAGTAGAAATAGTTACTTGATGTTACTTTACAACCCTTACTGGTTTTTCAGTAGTTCTGAAAGCTAACCTAAACATAATCAGAAGAAAATAAGACAAGATTAGATTCATATTTTGTTTAAAAGTTGTGTGAAACTGGTAAATTTTAAGTGGCTCGATTTCTAAGGCCATTTTTCATTTTGGGGGAGTTGGGGGATTGGGAGAGTTTACTTCTCTACTTCCTTTATCATTATTAAAATTGTCTCCTTCAACTCCCACTTTAAAATTAATTACAAGCAAAGCTCCTGGAAAGAACAAGGAATGTTGATAAACTTGGATGACAAGGCAGAAAAAACTTAGGTTTGAACTGATAAGTTAAGTTCTTAAAGTCATATGTTTTCTTTTGCTTGTAATTCTACCAGAGTAATTGATCTTGACTGTTTAAAATAGTTCAATAGAATCTGACTTGATAACAATGCCTTTAAAAACATGTGTGTTATCTTGTATTTTAGTAAACATTAATTATACATTTAATGCATGTATAAACCATCCCTGGCAGAAATATGTTTGCTTTTCTTTGCTTAGTAAATGTGTACTATGTAGTACAGGCTTGACGCTATAATCATTTTTTTCTTAATCCTGTAGATTTTTGATGACAAACTTCAAAACTGCAAAGATGATGAACAGAGAAAGGTAACTTCTATAATCATGATTTTGACTTTAAAATTTTTGAAACCAAGAGCCTTTTGGAGAAGTAATAGAAGGACCTCGGTGTTTTGACTACTATAATAGTACTGTTGACCCATTATGATAGTATGTCATATAGATTTCAAGTGGAGTTTTCTGGTGAATTTCTGGTATGGTTTCATAATTGAACAAAAGAGTAACACAGAAAATTTTATTATGATACCCTTTTTGTAAGTACCACCTTTAGGAATAAGTTCTTTCTCTTCAAGTATCATATGTTGAAGATTGAAAGTTATTAAATTTACATGTGGTCACTTCAGATATTAATAAAGCAACCAGCAAAATTTTCAAAATAAACCAGAAGCCACACATGAGGGAACAAAATGAATGTTGCTTTAATTATAGTTCCTCCCTTTGGGTTTCTGACAACTACTTTGTAGTTTGAATATTGTTTTCTTTTTTTCAATTAACATTTTTCTTCTCCTTGACTAGATTTCCTGATGCAGCATCATTTATTTTTTTGCATTTCTGTTAACCATAGCCTTGCATTTGTCTTTTACACTTGGTAATAGTAGTAACTCACGTTTAGCTCACCTTCTTAGTTTTGGAATTTAGTCTCATGTCATTTTTTAAACAACTTTGCAAAATTTAAGGTGATTCTAAAATAAGCATTTTAAAATCACATAGTGAATCCTATAGAAAAAACAAAAATTGTTTTCAGGTAAGGGATAAGAATGTTTTATATTAGTCTTACAAATCTTGAATTGAATCACATGAATTTTATTTGAGGATATAATCCATAAAATGTCTGAATTTTTTATTTAAATGTTTGATTTAAATTAAAAAGTTTAACCAAAAGCACTCCCCAACCTGCCTGAACTGATTTAGAGTAATGAGTACATTTTGGTAAAATTCTTTAAATGACTAACCAGTAAAAAACAACGATACCTCTTTGTGTTTCTGATAATTTCTGTTTAAATTTATTATTTTTCACAGAAAATTGAAACTCTCAAAGAGACAACAAATGTAAGTTATATGTTTGATAAACTCTGGCTTTGCATTAGAAAGTGCCTTAAAATGTTTCTATTTTAAGTTGCTACTATTAATAAGAGCAATTGAGTTTTTAATTTTTATGAATTTTTACAAAGGTGTTTAAGAATTGTATTATCTCCTATCTTAAAGGACTTTAAGTGAATAGAATAATCCCTTTAATTGAATTGACTTCGTGTGCCATTTTATCTGTTTCTGGTCTTGTCTGTTTGAGACCCTTGGATAAAAGGTTTCATCCATGCACAATGTATATTCTCTTTTTTATAATTAAATATATAGTGATTTGAGTTTTCTGATGTACTGGCCTTCTGACATTATATAATGCGTTTCTAATAAGATTTGTATTTTGATAAAAGCATTTTAAAAACAGACATGGTAGTATTCCAGGTTCACCAGTATTTTGATAGGATCCTTTACTCTCCATAATTCCATGAAAGTCTTGAATAGACGTTTTAGGAATTTACATTGGGATTGCCTGCTGATGATCTAAGAATTTGGAAGTTAATCAAATTCGCATCACTTTATGTTTGAACTGTTGAAAGACCCTTTAGATGTTATTCAGTATAAATTAACAATTTTTTGGTATTTCCAAACAATTCATAGAATTGCTAATGATAATTTCATTTGACACTATCAGCATGTTAGAACCCACTGGAAATCCAGAGAGGGTATTTTTTATGTAGAATAGACTTAAACCCTGTATATTTGAACTGACTTTTATATTTTAAGTTTTAGCATTGTATGGCCATTTGGGGGAAGATCCTAAAATCAGTGTTTTGTTTTTATAGAGCATGGTAGAATCAATTAAACACTGCATTGTGTTGCTGCAGATCGCTAAAGTAAGTAAATTTTATTTTTGATTACTTTCATTTAATGGGATTTTAATATATGGCATTTTTCTCTCATAGCCAAAATACTCAGTTCTGAAATATATTACCTTTCTACAGTAAATTTAAGTTATAGTTTGGCGTTACTGGTACTATTGAAAAACCATTGTGTTTGGATGTTACCTTGCCAGCCTGTGCTTGTTTTTGATAAGGTCATTTGTGATGGTGGCTGGGAAGGAGGGGAGCACATTTGAATGACTCACCCTTTCCATTGTCACTGCTTGAAATAGGGACATATTTTGCAAAACCTTTCACAAAAAAGTTTTTCTTAGGAAAAAAGGAATTTAAACTTTAGCAGAGTTGTTTTTTTCATCCATAATGAAGAGTACAGTAGAGGTGTGGTTTTTTAAATTGTTTTTTACATATTTTTTCTAGTACTGAACTGTTGGGTTGGCCAAAAGTTTCGTTCATTTTTTTCCGTAAGATGGCTCTAGTAGCACTTAATTGTCTTTAACTTCATTCAAAACAATTTTGTTAGATTGATGAAACAGCTGTCATATTAGCGTGCATTTAAAAAAAGACTCATCAAAATTGGTGCATTTTTGTGTAGCCATTTTAATATTAAAGATGGAAGAAAAAAAGCAACATTTTCACCATACTGTGCTTTATTATTTCAAGAAAGGTAAAAACACTGCCAAAATGCAAAAAAAGATCTGTGCAGTGTATGGAGAAGGTGCTGTGACTGATCAAACGTGTGTGTCAAAAGTGGTTTGCAAAGTTTCGTGCTAGAGATTTCTTGCTGGACGATGCTCCACAGTCGGGTAGACCAGTTGAAGTTGATAGCGATCAAATCGAGACATTAATTGAGAACACTCAATGTTATACCACGTGGGAGAAAGCCGACATACTCAAAATGTCCAAATCAAGCAGTGAAAATCACTTGCACCAGCTTGGTTATGTTAATCGCGTTGACATTTGGGTTCCACATAAGTTAAGCGAAGAAAACCTTCTTGACCATATTTCCGCATGCGATTCTCTACTTAAACGTAATGAAAACGTTCTGTTTTTAAAACAAATTGTGACCGGCGATGAAAAGTGGATACTGTACAATAATGTACAGAGATCATGGGGCAAGCGAAATGAACTACCACCAACCACACCAAAGGCCAGTCTTCATCCAGAGAAGGTGATATTGTGTATATGGTGGGATTGGAAGGGAGTCCTCTATTATGAGCTCCTTCCGGAAAACCAAACAATTCATTCCAACAAGTACTGCTCCCAGTTAGACCAACTGAAAGCAGCACTTGATGAAAAGTGTCCAGAATTAGTCAACAGAAAACACATAATCTTCCATCAGGATAACACAAGACTGCATGTTGTTTCTTTGATGACCAGGCAAAAACTGTTACAGCTTGGCTGGGAAGTTCTGATTGATCCGCCATATTCACCAGACATTGCACCTGCGGATTTCCATTTATTTCGGTCTTTCCAAAATTCTCTTAATGGAAAAAATTTCAATTCCCTGAAAGACTGCAAAAGGCACCTGGAACAGTTCTTTGCTCAAAAAGATAAAAAGTTTTGGGAAGATGGAATTACGCAGTTGCCTGAAAAATGGCAGAAGGTAGTGGAAAAAAACGGTGAATATGTTGTTCAATAAAGTGCTTGGTGAAAATGAAAAATGTCTTTTATATTTACTTAAAAACCAAAGGCACTTTTTGACCAACCCAATACATTAATAAACCACTGCTTTAATTACTGTTCCTTATTCATGGAATAAAAACGTATTTTGGATTATTGTGGTTGGTTAACAATTTCATGGATATTGCCTGCTTTTCTGAAAAATTTTGGTGTGTTCAACCTAAATATGTACTTGATTGCATGACATTTTGAGAAACAAGAATTTAGTGTTTGAAAATAAGTATTAAAAAAATTTTTTTTCCATTGACTGTACCTCTGTATTTCTAGCCAGTGGCTAGAAGCAGGTGGGCAGCCAATTCAGCAACCAGTTTTGGAAATGATGTTTGAGTTTTTAATTATTTGGCCTATTTTACTTATTCAGTTGCATATATTTGTTTGCCTAATAATGGACACTATTTTCCTAGCATTGTTAATGACACAATAGTATAGAAAAATGCATTTGTGCTTAGATAGTATGGATATTCAGCTTGTAAGTTTAGGGGTGAGGGGAAGTATCATTTTCTTTTGAGGCCAGATTCAGTATTAAAGTGTCAGAACTTAGGGCTTGTGTTCATTTTCTAGGTATTTTTGACCACTCTGCCTGATTTCCTATGTATGTGTCTAAATTCTTCCATCTATTTTTGTGAATCAGAATACATTCTAAAGCTTAAGAAGGGAGTACAGGGTTGGAGGCACAAAAGGGGTAAGGTTTTCTTTATTGTGAAATTACATGGGTGGGTTGGGGCCACCTACAGTTGCCCAGAAGCTTATATACAGATAACCAGTAAACTACATTAAGCCCAGTGTGAGTAGATAGGTATTTTAGGGATTCAACAGTGCCTTCTCTAGAAGATTGAGGAAGTAGAAGAGCTGATAGTGTTTAGGCCAATTTGGATCATCTCTACAAATCAATCAGGTCTTTAGATAGTTGTAAAACAGGGCAGCCTAGCCTCTTTCAGTAGCTCACCATTTAGCCACCCAACAAGAACATTTTTGATGTTCTGTCTTTGGAATGAGTTACAATTCAAGTTACTAAAACTTCTTTCTAGAAATTTCTACAGTTAAGTCAGTACCTGCTACCTGTCTGTTTTAGCCCAGCTTAATAGACCTGCATTTCAAGGTCCTTCAGAATGGATAACATGGATCAAGTAAATGGAGTTTGGCTTTTTAATTTTTTCCAGAAGGAATTTCATCGTTAAGGCTTTTTATGTACAGATACATCCATCAAATTATATATATGTACCCTGTATGAACTCTTTGTGTATTTTTAAATAATTTAAGTGTAAATAGACCATGTCACTTGCCTGCTCAAATCCCCTTATTGGTTTCCCACCTCCCTTGGAATGGAATTTAAGTTACTTAACCATAACTTCATGTCATTTGAGCCGTCACTACTCCCTCACCTCACCTTGCTTGATCACACCATTCTAACAACATCGGCCTGTTTTCTTTTTCTCAGGCCAAGTTTTTTCTGCTTCAGGGATTTGCATTTGCTTTCCCCTCTGCCTAGAAGGCATTTCTTCCAGACTTCCAGGGTTCACACCCTCACTTTATTCAAATTTCTGCCCACGTGAAATCTCTTTGGAGAGACCTTGCTGACCACTCTATCTAAAATAATCTCTACCCTCCCAGTAGTTTCTTTTTCTTCATGGTCTTGCATCATTAGCCAGATTTACATGGTATCCTGTTTATTGTCTGTCTATACCTGACTATAATCTCCATGAGGACTTTGTCTTAGAATGCTTGCACTGCCATAACAAAACACCACAGACTGAGTGGCTTTAACAACAGAAATTTATTTTCTCACAGTTTTGGAGGCTAGAAGTCCAAGATCAAGGTTCCTGTTGATTTGGTTTCTGGTGAGGACTTTCTTCCTGGCTTGTAGACAGCCACCTTCTCACTATTTCCTTACGGGACCTTTCCTTGGTGGTACACACTGAGAGTGAGCATGAATGAGAGCTCTCTTGTGTCTCTTCTTAGAAGGACACTTAGTGGATTGGGGCCCCACCCTTAGGACCTTATTTAATCTTAACTTACTTCCTTTACTCCAAATACAGTCACACTGGGGTTAGGGCTTCATTGTCTGAATAGGGGTGGGGGGCCCACAAACATTCACTCCATAACACCACTGTATCCTCAGTGCCTAGAACAGTTACCTGCCACAAAGTAGGGGCCTGATAAATAATTGTGAATTTTGAATGATTTTTTTAACACATAATTTTTAATAGTTGTGTGATTTAGTATTTCCACTGTATGTATGATTTTTTTTTATTTGTCATCCTTATGAATTAATCTTTGCATAATCAGTCAATCTGTGATTAAGATATACAGTTTTTAAATAATAGTGAGAGGCAGCATTACATTTTTAAGAGCATGGACTCTGGAGCCAGATGGTCTGGGTTTGAATCCTTGTACCACCACTTGAGCAAGTTTATTTATCCTCCCTGTGCTTTGGTTTTCTCCTATATAATAGGAATAATAATATTATCTGTACTCTTGCTGATAGTGTGAAACTTAAATGAATTAGTGTTTGTAATGCTCTTAGTACCAAGCATATAATTAGTCCTAAATAATTGTTAACTTAAAAAAACTTTTTATTAGGACATAAATTTTAAAGCCACAGAATGGCATGTTGGTAAAATTTTGAGAACTTCCATCTAACACTGATGGGAATATAAATTGTTTTAGTTACTTTGGAAGATTATTCTGCCCTGGCAGGTTAATAAGACTTTGGAATCAGCTACTTTTAGAAGATGTATTGTCATCTGAGACCCCAAAGGGATGTGGCCCAAAAAAAAAGAAAAAGAAAATGTAGCTAATTTGATACCTTTCTTGTTTTGGGTTGATTTAGTTTTAGGTTCTTAGAGGCAGCATGCTGTAGGTAGGATTTTAAGCTCCTTCCAGTTTTTTGAGTCTTTGATTTTAATTCTCATTCCCCAAAGCTTCCCACCTGCCTAAATGATTAGTGCATTGGTTCCCAAAGTTTGCTGCACATTAGAATCACCTGGGAATCTTTTAACAATTCTGACACATGGCTCCCATTCCCAGACATTCTTGTTGTAGTTGCTGTGGTGTGTCACCTGGGCATTGGGGTTTTTCAACTCCCAGCTTGATTCTGATGTGTAGCAAAGTTTGGGCACCACTTGGTTATTGGGATTTTCAGGTAAGCTGTGTTAGCTCAGATGACTTCATTCTTCCTTTGTACCATAGATAGAGACAGCAGTGTTCCACTCATGGGGAATTGCAGAGGAAGTGAGGAGGGGAGGGAGCAGAGTGAAGATAATCTGGGAGACCCCTGCAGCTGGGGACTTGACCAGTTTTCTTAATTAAGATTAGGTGATATGACCAGATGTCACAACTTGCATAAGCAAAGGAAATTAATTTTAATAATGTATTTTATTTAACTCATCGTATCCAAAATAATACCATTTCAACATGTAATCAATATAAAAATTCATTCATTAATGAGATACTTCATTTTCTCTCCCTCCCTCCCTCTCTCCCTCCACCGCCCCCCCCCACCCCCCGCACTAAGTCGTCACTCTCCTGGGTGTATTTTGCACTTTGAATTAGCCACATTCAGGTGCTCAATAGCCACATGTGACTAGTGGCTTCTAAACTGGACTTCCCAAGTCTAGATTATCGGTTTAGAACTGAGTTGTCTGACCATAGATACTTTTAAACTAGAATGTATGTTTAAGTTACCCTTGGATCCCAGGTTCTCTCCCTAGAATGTTTTTCTGCATAGACTTTTTGTTTATATTAGTATTCATTAATTTCTCATGAGAATTTTTTTAAACCAGGTTTATTGATATATAATTTACATACCATAAAGTTCACTCATTTAAACTTTATACTTTAGTGGTTTTTAGTATATTTACGAAGTTGTGCAGCCATCACCATAATATAATTTTAGCACATTTTTATCACCCCAAAAAGAAACACCATACATATGAAGAAGTCATTCCCTATACCTCTTTCCCTCACTTACCCTTGCCCCTGCCTTTCCTCCAATCCCTGGCAACTACTAATCTATTTTCTGTCTCTAGACTTGCCTATTCTGGACATTTCATATATTTAGGATCATACAGTATGTGGTATTTTGTGACTGGCTTCTTTCACTTAGCATAATGTTTTCAAGGTTAATCCATGTTGTAGCATGTATCAGGACTTAATTCTTTTTTATTGCTGAATAATATTCCTTTGAATGATATACCACATTTTGTTTATCCATTCATCAGTTGATGAACATTTGGGTTGTTTTCATTTTTTGACCATTATGAATAATGCTGCTGTGAACACTTGCATATGATGTTTTTGTGCGGGGACGCATGTTTTCATTTCTCTTAAGTGTATACCTAGGAGTGGAGTTACTGGGTAACATGGTAACTCTATGTTTAACTTTTTGAAAAACTGCTAAACTACTTTTCAAAGCAGCTGCACATAATATTTCCACTCATAATGTGTAAGGGTTCTTTTTTTTTTTAACATCTTTATTGGAGTATAATTGCTTTACAGTGTTGTGTTAGTTTCTGCTGTATAACGAAGTGAATCAGCTATACGTATACATATATCCCCACATCCCCTCCCTCTTGCGTCTCCCTCCCTCCCACCCTCCCTATCCCACCCCTCTAGGTGGTCACAAAGCACCGAGCTGATCTCCCTGTGCTATGTGGCTGCTTCCCACTAGCTACCTGTTTTATGTCTGGTAGTGTATATAGGTCCATGCCACTCTCTCCCTTCGTCCCAGCTTCCCCTTCCCCCTGCCCACGCCCTCAGGTCCACCCTCTACGTCTTGTGTAAGGGTTCTGTTTCCCCACATCCTCACCAGCATTTGTGATTGTCTTTTTGATTATAGCCATCCTAGTGGTTTTCATTTACATTTCTTCTGGAGAAATGTCTATTCACATTCTTTGCCCTTATTTTATTTTATTTATTTATTTATTTTTAAGTCTTCATTGAATTTGTCACAACACTGCCTCTGCTTCATGCCTTGGCCTCCTAGCCTCAGGGCACGTGGGATCTCAACTCCCCGACCAGGGATCACACCCACACCCCCACACTGGAAGGCAAAGTCCCAGCCACTGGACCGCCAGGGAAGTGCCATGCCCATTTTTCTAGTTGGGGTTTTTAATCTTATTATTGAGTTGTAGGAGTGATTTTATATATTCTGGATACAAGCCATATCAGATATATGACTTGCAGATTTTTCTTCAAGTCTGTGGGTTGTCTTTTTACTTTCTTGATAGTGTCCTGAGAAGCATGCATATTTTAAATTTTGATGAAATCCAGTTTATCAGTCTTCTATTGCTTTTGCCTTTGGTGGCTTTTCTGAGAAATCGTTGCCTAATCCTAAACAACAAAGATTTATTCCTGTATTTTCTTTCAAGAGTTTTGTAGTTTTTGCTCTTACATTTAATTTAATGGATGGTCCACTTTGAGTTAATCTTTGTGGTGTGAGGTATGGATCCAGGTTCATTTTTTGGCATGTGGTTATCCAGTTGTCCCAGTCCCGTTTGTTGAATCTCATCAAACTTGAATTAGAAATTTTCTTTCATCACCATAGCATATTTATTTTTTATTTCATGTAATAAGTACATGTATAGGTCCATAATTAAGAGAGCTTTCATTAGACTACATTGCCTTATTAGAAAGATAGGAATATATTTCATGTATCTTATTGGTAGGCATGGTTTTAAAATACCGAAGTCTATAATTCTGGTCAAAAGTCTTGTCAAATTATGTTGTACTGATGTTTTTGTTACTATCATATTTCCAGATCTCAGTCATGCTTGTTTGTTCAAAGAAGAGAGAATAGCCATTGTGTTAAGGAATGAGGGACTTATAACCAGATAAACATATGTTATAATCTAAGTGGGAAGTAGCATTAGACCCTTTCTTTGTTTAATTAACATAATTCAAATTGAAATCAGTTGGATCTCTGGTTTAGTAGTACTTGAGATTTAGCTTTGGCTGACCCTGATAAAAGGCAACTTGCGGTTTACTTACAAAACAAAAACAATAAAAAGTTTTAAAAAGAAAGATGGGGGGAGGGGGGATGAGTGTAAGACGCCTTTTAAAATAAGAGAACAAAATTCCTGAAGTTCATGATGGGAATGGATTGGTAGTAAGGCATTTAATAGTGTGGGTTTGTCTAGATTTGACTCTGCCTTAAAAGATAAACCACAGCAGTAACAAAAATAATAAACCCTGACTTAAAATACCCTGTAGATAGCATGCATTATTAATTGAGAATATTGTCAGATATTTAAGTTTATGTTTTCTTCCAGTTTTATTGAGACATAATAGACTTTGTAAGTAGACTGTGTAAGTTTAAAGTGTATAATGATTTGACTTACTACATCATGAAATGATTATCACAGTAGGTTTAGTGAACATCCATTATGTCATATAAATACAAAATCAAAGAAATAGAAAAAAAAAAATTTTGTCCTTGTGATGAGAACTCTTAGGATTTACTCCCTTAACCACTTTCATATATAACACACAGCAGTGTTCATTATATGTATCATGTTGTACATCACATCCCTAGTACTTACTTATCTTAAAACTGGATATTTAAGTTTATTTTAAATTATACCAGAAGTAGAAGTGGTGGTTTTCTTAGATAATATAATGTACTGTATCAGTAATATATTGCTATATAACAAACCAACCTAAACTAAGTGTCTTAAAATAGCAGCAGTCATTTATTTTGCTCACAAGTCTGCAGTTTGGTTAGGCCTCTTGACTTATTTCTGTTTCATGCAGTGCCACCTGTGGTGGCTTGATTGCAGGGGCAAGGGTGTATGTGTTGAGATGGGGGGGGCCAAAGGATCCACTTTCAAGGTGGCTCACTCACATGCCTGGGAAGTTGAGCTGGGGGCCTAGGTGCTCCTCCATATAGTTCTCTTTCCAGCTGCTTGGCCTTTCTCACAGTGTGGTGGTTGGGCTCCAAGAAAACAAGGTAGAAATTTGTGGCATTTCCATGACACCAGAAGTCACACATAGTCACTTCTGCTATGTTTATTGGTTAGGGACAGTCACAGAGTTTCAAGGATAGGGGCCATGAACTCTACCTCTTGTTGGGACCATTTTTGGAAAATTTAATCTACCACATGTATTTCTTTCCACTTATTGCCACTTACATATATCTCTATCTAAGAAATTCTTTGGAAAAGTCAGTTTTAGAAATTAGAAATTTAGCAATTAATGGGGAAAACTAAAAGTAAATTAAAATATCATCTGAACAAGAAACTTTAAAATTTCTCTTTCTGTGTAGTTCTCAAGATTTTATTTTCAGCTGTGTCTATTAAAAATTACTGAAACTTTGGATATTGTAAATATATAGTTAATTCAGTTGTGCAAATCCCAACATGAATTATGGACTTATCAAAATGCTTTTATTCTCAAAGATATGCAAAGGGTATGCACTGTGTTGACAGTTTGCAAGACCACCCCTAGGTTTGGTGATTTGCTTGGAAGGCACAACTTGTAATTGTACTCACAGCTATGATTTATCACAGCAAAGGATCCAAAGTAAAACCAGCAAAGGAAAAAGGCACATGGGGCAAAATCCAGAGGAAACTAAGGCTCAAGCTTCCAAGAATCTTCTCCCAGTGGGATCATACAGGGTGTGCTTAATTCCTCCAGCAACAGATTGTGACAGCACTTGTGAAATGTCTCCCAGGGAAGCTCATTAGAGACTCAACACCTAAGGTTTTTTATTGGGGTTTTTGTCACGTAAGCACTGTTTACCTAGCACTTACCAAGCAAGAGTCCAGATTTCCAGAAGGAAAGCTGGTCTTCAACATAAGCCATTTTGTTTGCTTAAACAGATTAGGTGCAGTGAGCTGCCCTTATGATAGTGAGGTGGTGGGAACCCTCCTAAAATCCAGGTTCCCAGACACCAAGCCAACGGCCAACTTTGTAGGCAGGCTTTTCCGAGGATAGCTATTTCAGGCCTGCTATGTTAATTCTTAAAAAAAAAATTATCCCCAAATCTTTAAATTGCTCTTGGTTGTCCCGTCAATCTGTAGATTTCTGAGTAAACTCTGTAGTTAAAGAAAGAAAAAGTTATGTATAAATGATATATAACTTGGCTGTAAACCAAGACCAAATACTGATTTCTATTAAAACTTGAAAACTTCTTGATAGTATGGAGTTAAAACTTTAAACAGTTTTAAGTTAAATATATTGTCTGTGTAATACTAATAGGTAGATTATAGTTACAGGAACAAATATGTTTGCTAACTTTCCACCACCTTCTTCCTTAAGTACATCCTTGGAGAAGAGAGGCAAGGCAAAATATCAATAGCATATTACTTAAGACCTTGAATTGTGGAACTAGACTATATGTATTGGACTAGACACTGTAGACTAGACTAGACACTCTCTCTGTCACAGTTTTCTCATCTGTCCAATGGGGATAATAATAGTACCTACTTTATAGAGTTGTCGGTGGAACAAGTGAATTAATAATATACAGGCAGACCTTGCTTTATTGCATTTTGCAGATGTTATCTTTTACAAATTGAAAGTTTGTGGCAAACCTTGTGTCAAGCAAGTCTATTGGCGCCATTTTTGCAACATTATTTGCTCACTTTGTGGTTTGTCACATTTTGGTAATTCTCGCAATATTTCAAACTTTTTCATTATTACTGTATTTGTTATGACGATCTGTGAGCAGTGATCTTTGATATTACTACTACAGCTCACTGAAGGCTCAGATGATGTTTAGCATTTTTTAGCAATAAAGTATTTTTAAATTACATACATTGTTTTTTAAGACAATGCTGCTGCACACTTCATAGGCTACAGTATAATGTAAATATAACTTGTATATGCACTGGGAAACCAAAAAGTTTGCGTGACTTGCTTTACTGCGATATTTGCTTTATTGTGGTGGACTGGGACCAAGCCCGCTATATCTCCAAGGTATGCCTGTACGTAAAATACCTGCCAGGTAGTAGGCGTTAGCCCCTATATCATCATTCTGTGGATATGGTGATTATGGTTACTGAAACAAAAATCAGACCATCTATTTAGAAAAGTATTGATATACTTCTGGGGCCAGCAGCCAGAATATGGGAAATTATGTCTATCCTGAGTTTTTAAGGTATATGATTGTCATACCTTTGCAGTACGGTAAGAGTTTGGGGGTTGTGGAGAGTTGGCATAATTTACTGTAAAGTTAAACCCAGAAATATTCAGGATCGTTAATCATAAATTAATATATCTGCTTTCAATCATTGATACCAATGTGACTACACAGTTCAATAGGATATTTCTACAAAGAATTTAATTAAATGCCTGTATAGAAAAACAATTGCCATGCTCTTGGTTAGAATTATGTTTGGCTAGGAATGGACCAGTGAAATTACTATCTTAGTGGAAGCAGAGTAGTAGTTTTCTAACGTTGTTGCTTACCCAGTAAAACAAGTTTGCTTACTAGGGAAGAAAGTACACAAGGTGTTACTTAAATGAAAGAATGAAGTTAATATTTTTAACATTTCTCCTTAAGGACCAGTGTAATGCGGAGAAGCACGCAGATGGAATTATAGTAAGTTTAATCTAATCTTTGTTCCCCTTTACTTCTGCAGAGCATTATAACCAGTTATGTCAGGAGAAGCCTGAATTTCTACTCATTTTTCAACACAAATTCCTCTTTTTACCTACTCACTGTTCTTTGTTTGTTGACTCTTGCAATTTTCCTTGAGCTCTTAAAGTTGGCCATCTTTCAGCAATCATTTGGAGGGGAAATGTCGATCTTAAAATTTTGCTGAGTCTTGATTCTTATTGAATCACCTTGCATGTGTTAACTTGAAGGGTTAATCACGGTATAAAAATGCAGCTTTTATGACTAAATAAGGCATAACTCACAATGCTACATTTCTTGTCCAACTTCTTTTTTTCTAATGAAAGCAGAAGGGGAGGGGTACAGTATTGAAACATCTTAATTTAACTATATGGTTATAGGTTTCTATTAATTTCTTATCTTTATTTTTAGATTTTGTGTATTGTGTTAACTGTAATTGCTACTGTGGTGTATACTGCTTTTTTGTAGGAACAAGTTGCAACATGAATTCTTCCACTTATAGCCATTTTCTATTCTTTCCTCCCCTTGGGTTTTACTCTTCCCTTACATTCAACTTACCCACCAAAAAGAAAAGAAAATTTTATTGGAAATAAAAGTTAGAATTTGAAGATTTGCAGTTTAAGCTACCCTGGTTTTATGGTAGATGTGTGACTTGTGTTCAGACTGTATTTCTGAAGAAGGAGGCAACCTTTTTTGTCTGAGGCTTTACAAATGCCAGCTTATCTGAGATCTGGAAACTCATTTTGTAAATCTTGAAAACCATCTTATGATTATATTTGAAAGGATGAGCATGTTATGTTTATATTTGGTTTAAAATGAAAAATAAGTTATGTTTACATATTTCTTAAGAAAACAGAGTAAGAGAAACATTTTTAAAATTTGAATTAAACACATTGGAATTTTTGTTTTTCTTCACAGTGTGAGTTCATAGTTTGAGCCATGGTGATTTAATACAATTATGTGATATAATTACAATATAATATAATATCTCTTCTGAGATATCAATTAAGATTATAAGCCTCATGGAAAAAGACTGTGTATGTTGTCTAGCATTTCATGGTTCCCAAAGACCCTAAGGAAAATTAATGATGGCAGTTATTTTTATCTCTTTTCTCTCAAAGCAAATCAGTTACTTTTTATTATGTTAAACAATAGTTTTATAAAGCATACTAAAAATGTTTGATCATTTGTAGTTAAAAACATCTAGATAGTTTATACTGATAGAAAACCTGAACTTGTAGAAAACAAACATATTTGAATCATTTGATCAGGGACTATAGCAATTTTCCGTAAGAGTTTTTATTTTTAAAAAAAGGCACTGTTCATGGTTTAGGCCTTGGACCCAGACTGCTAAGACCTAGCCCTGCCACTTACTATCTGTGACCTTAGGCAAGTTACTTAACCTTTGAGTCTTTGTTTCCTCATCTATAAAGAAAAGTGACTTCTATCTCAGAGGATTGTTGTAAGATAGTATGCACATAGTACTCAATAAATGTTAGCTATACATACATATATGTATATATAATTGTATTTTATATTGTATTGCATGAATTTTATTAATTTTACAACAGATTAGGGTTTAGGATTGTCATTTGTTTGCACTTCTCAAGCTCTGCACATTCTTTTTTAAAGCAAGGCGTAGAATGTTATTTGACATTTTTTAGCCTGAAGTTGGTTGACCACGGACAGTAGTTGTATTTTCTATTAACAACAGGAACAAAAGAAAAAGTCTGAAAGTGTTTTGTGGGATTGACAAACCTAATATTAGGCTTCTGAAAAACAGAAGATTGCATTCAAAAGATTGAATTCTGGTCCCTTTTTCCAAAGTTATTGTATTTCTTGGTCTCTTTAGTAATTTTTTCTTATATAATAGGTTGGGGATAAGGAGGTGAGATATTCTCATTCTTATGGCTCAGAGTATTAAAGGTGGGATTTTGCCTTTGTAAAGCACTTGGAGCCCTTTAGAGAAAAATCACTATGTAAAAATAAGGAATTTATTTTAAGAACAGCTCCAGGATTGTTGAGACACTTGTTTAGGTATTATGGCCCAGCCTGGTATCTGAAAATAGAATCCTAATGTAATAACCAGAAAGCCCTTAGAGACCATAGCATCCAGACACTTCTTCATTTTATACACTGGGAAAGTGAGGCCCACAGAAGATGAGACTTGGCAAGTCACTGGTAGAGCAAGGATTCTAGGAATTAAAATTCTAAGTCTCTGTTTCTGTGCTTTTCCTAATGCTCCAGAACCTTCCTCACTTCACTTTACTAGGCTTTTGATTATTAATGATTGTTTTCAGAGCTTCTTCTCCGTGTCCTTTATTTTCTAGGACTAGAATACTTATGGTATGTAGACTGTTGTGACAAGAATCAGAATTCTTATGTTCAAATCAATTTAAGAGATCTGATTTAGTGATTTTTACATATTGATATTTATGCAGAGAGGGGATATAAGAAAAAAATAACTTAGGCATTAAATAAGAATGCTATAAAAACTTTCCTATTATCAGTTTCCATTGTTATGTGCTTTTAAATTTTTACAAATGCTTTTGGGGCTCATCAATAAAGTATCTTTTCTAATTCTGTTTCAGTATTTTCTGTTACAAGCTCTACCTAATACATGTTTGAAGTTTAGTTTTCCAGATCAAGGAAAGCTAAAAAACTTAAATTTTTATTTCTTGGGTTTTATCTGGTATAGTCTTCTAAGTGGTGGTTTCAAACTTAACTTTGGCAAAGGCCTTGGTTTAAAATTTCCCCCTCCTCCAAATAAAAAAATATCAGTAAGCTTTGGAGTCTTGTTTTTAAAATGCCATCATGCTGGCAAAATAGTGTCTTGGCTTGGAGTCAGAAGAACCTAGACTTTTTTTTTTTCCTCTCTAAAATTGTAACTACATGTTTGAGTATTTTTTCCCCTTCTAAATCCTCAAAAAGAAAAGACGTCCAATTAGAAGATACATTTCTTTGCCTTTAGTGACTGTAAAACTAGGTGCCTATACGGTGCAATACACATTGGTGGCAGTAGTATGGGATGTAAAAATAAGATTGTAGTGGTACAGATACATTAGCTAGTCATAGGTATAATGCTTATTAATACCAAAGCAGGAGAGAGCATTTCTCCATCTTTGATATTTGTGGTGAATTAAAATTTCAGAAGCACTGAGTTGAATTGAGAGGTTATTATTTTGGCTTCCTGAAACCATTCTACAACTCTTTACAAGTGTTTTCATTTAGTTTTACCTTTCTATATGTCAGAGATTCATTCATTTTCCCTCCTTACTATGCTTCTTTAAATAATCTTATAAGAAACTCTTAGACTTCCGTATAGTAAAGTTGTTTTATTTCCTCTTTGCAATTTGACCAACATGTCTATACAGCTACCCTCAGGACTTTGCTGTCAGAAATGTGGGCTTTTCATACATTTGGGAGGGTCAGTGCTGGAAGGGTATTTAATTAAAAATAACTATACTGTGCTTCTTTATCTCAGAGTACTATTAATCCTGTAGATGCAATATATCAACCTAGTCCCTTGGAACCTGTGATCAACACAATGCCTTCCCAGACTGTCTTACCTCCAGGTATAGTATAATATTTGGAAAAATGTTTCACAGGTACATTGATGACAAAAAACTTAATTTTTTATGGCAGTTGTAGTAATCTTGAAGGTTTTTTTTGTTTGTTTTTTAATAAGTAAAAGGAATCTCAGACACAAAATACAGCCAAAAATGAACTGGGAAAAGATGATAAAATTTTGGTATTGGGGCTTTTTGAGTACAGTTAAAGGGCTTTTGGTTTTCAAAGTGAGATGGAAGACAAACATGGTTACTTGGATTAGCTGCTGGGACAGAATCCTATGACCCAGGATTCATGGCTACCAAGGAAAACTTAATATACCTTGATCTACTTGAAAGTAATCCAGGAATGTTCTATTTTGTCATATTCTTTATAGCTCTGAATAATACAAATGGTTTCTTCATGGTGGACTTAAAGATAATGAAAAAGGGAGGAATGAAATTTGTGATGCCTACTGATTAGATAGACGTGTATTTTTAGGGATAGAGTAATAAATTTTTTTTTTTTAACTGGCAGAGGAGGGCTTAAGGCCAACACCCACTGGTTCCTTTTACCTTTTTGTTGCATCCAACATTTCAGTGTTTTCACTGATGACATAAGTCAGAAATTTTACTGGAAAAAAGAAAATCTTTTAAAAAATACTTATTAAGTATGTGAGATCTTTTTATGAATTTTTACTCCTTAGGAGAATGAACTTAATATCTCTCACGAGACTAAAGAGGAAGTACTGTGCCCCATTTTAGATTTTACAAGTGGTTTGATCCTCGGGGGGAAACAGTTTATCATCCGAAGCATTTGCTGGTTTTACAGAGCAGTTATACTGAGGTATTGGCCTATCTTGACTAGTCTCTTGATATCCTGCCTGGTGTCTTAGTACTAGGTAGCATATCATCATTGAGTTTAAAGGGGACTGGGGGTCAGAAAGGAGGAGTAGAATGGAACTTGACTTAATAGAATATTGTCTCAAAAATTCCTGATCTTCAGGATATTGCAGTTAAAGAGTTGTGTTTGCTACCAAACATAAAATAGATAGCGAGTGGGAAGCAGCCACATAGCACAGGGAGATCAGCTCGGTGGTTTGTGACCACCTAGAGGGGTGGGATAGGGAGGGTGGGAGGGAGACGCAAGAGGGAGGAGATATGGGGATATATGTATATGTATAGCTGATTCACTTTGTTGTAAAGCAGAAACTAACACACCATTGTAAAGCAATTATACTCCAATAAAGGTGTTAGAAAAAAAGAAGAGTTGTGTTTGGCTTTTTCTCTAACTTATTTCACGTGTTCAAATCTCCTAGAACCTGCTCAGTTGTGTAAGTCAGAGCAGCGTCCATCTTCTCTACCAGTTGGACCTGTGTTAGCTACTACCTTGGGACATCATCAGACTCCAACACCAAATAGTACAGGTACAGATTTGTGTAATTCCTTTACTTCTCATAACTGCCCATTAACTTTCAACATTTGTATTTGATTACTGATGGGAAAAAGATTGAAGAAAGGTTGTGTATTTTGTATTGGAGATACCTTAGCTCTATCATTACAGTTCCATACATGGAGTGGTTAACTTTGTGATTGAACCAGAAGTTTAGTAATAATTATAATTTAAATAAAATAAAATACTGCAGAGTTTTGTGTATTTGTTTACCTTAAGACTTATTTTGAAGCTCTGTATTGGCTTTTTAAAAAAATTTGCTCGAGTTAGATTTATATACTTTCTTACTGTAAAGGAATCAGATAATACAGAAGTATGAGAACAAAAGTTGTAAGTCTTCTTTACTCTTTGTCATTTATACATGTATGTACCTACATACCTATATTGTATATTTTTATTGTTTTTTCCCTGACCTAAATGAGATCACGTGGTTCTGTGACTTTCCCTTTTCATTTACTGAGAACATTTAGGGAGCTTTCTGTGTTCATACACTTAGGTCTACAACATTCTTTCTACAGCTGCTCAACTGGCTATTACCTGTTTTTCTGCTGATGGACATTTATTTAGGTTGATTCCAAAATTTTCCTATTATAAGCAGTATTTCAGGGAATATCCTTGTACAGCACCTTTTGGCACATAAGAATTTTTTAAGGATAGATTTATCGGTCACATTTTTGCCAATTTTATAAGCAAAAAAAGGATACTTGATTTTAGTTTGCATTTTCTTTTTTTTAACACAACTTTTTTTTTTTTAATCAGTCATCAGTTTTATACACATCAGTGTATACATGTCAATCCCAATCGCCCAATTCAGCACACCACCATCCCCACCCCACCGCAGTTTTCCCCCCTTGGTGTCCATACATTTGTTCTCTACATCTGTGTCTCAACTTCTGCCCTGCAAACCGGTTCATCTGTACCATTTTTCTAGGTTCCACATACATGCGTTAATATACGATATTTGTTTTTCTCTTTCTGACTTACTTCACTCTGTATGACAGTCTCTAGATCCATCCACATCTCAACAAATGACTCAATTTCGTTCCTTTTTATGGCTGAGTAATATTCCATTGTATATATGTACCACATCTTCTTTATCCATTCGTCTGTCAATGAGCATTTAGGTTGCTTCCATGACCTGGCTATTGTAAATAGTGCTACAGTGAACATTGGGGTGCATGTGTCTTTTTGAATTACAGTTTTCACTGGGTATATGCCCAGTAGTGGGAATGCTGGATCATATGGTAATTCTATTTTTAGTTTTTTAAGGAACTCCATATTCTCCATAGTGGCTGTATCAATTTACATTCCCACCAACAGTGCAAGAGGGTTCCCTTTTCTCCACACCCTCTCCAGCATTTGTTGTTGGTAGATTTTCTGATGATGCCCATTCTAACTGGTGTGAGGTGATACCTCATTGTAGTTTTGATTTGCATTTCTCTAATAATTAGAGATGTTGAGCAGCTTTTCGTGTGCTTCTTGGCCATCTGTATGTCTTCTTTGGAGAAATGTCTATTTAGGTCTTCTGCCCATTTTTGGATTGGGGTGTTTGTTTCTTTAATATTGAGCTGCATGAGCTGTTTATATATTTTGGAGATTAATCCTTTGTCCGTTGATTCGTTTGCAAATATTTTCTCCCATTCTGAGGGTTGTCTTTTCGTCTTGTTTATGGTTTCCTTTGCTGTGCAAAAGCTTTGAAGTTTCATTAGGTCCCATTTGTTTATTTTTGTTTTTATTTCCATTACTCTAGGAGGTGGATCATAAAAGATCTTGCTGTGATTTATTTCAAAGAGTGTTCATCCTATGTTTTCCTCTAAGAGTTTTATAGTGTCCGGTCTTACATTTAGGTCTCGAATCCATTTTGAGTTTATTTTTGTGAATGGTGTTAGGGAGTGTTCTAATTTGAATCTTTTACATGTAACTGTCCAGTTTTCCCAGCTCCACTTATTGAAGAGACTGTCTTTTCTCCATTGTATATCTTTGCCTTCTTTGTCATAGATTAGTTGACCATAGGTGCGTGGGTTTATCTCTGGGCTTTCTATCTTGTTCCATTGATCTATGTTTCTGTTTTTGTGCCAGTACCATATTGTCTAGATGACTGTAGCTTTGTAGTATAGTCTGAAGTCAGGGAGTCTGATTCCTCCAGCTCCGTTTTTTTCCCTCAAGACTGCTTTGGCTATTCGGGGTCTTTTGTGTCTCCATACAAATTCTAAGATGATTTGTTCTAGTTCCGTAAAAAATGCCATTGGTAATTTGATAGGGATTGCATTGAATCTGTAGATTGCTTTGGGTAGTAGAGTCATTTTCACAATATTGATTCTTCCAATCCAAGAACATGGTATATCTCTTCATCTGTTGGTATCGTCTTTAATTTCTTTCATCAGTGTCTTATAGTTTTCTGCATACAGGTCTTTTGTCTCCCTAGGTAGGTTTATTCCTAGGTATTTTATTCTTTTTGTTGCAATGGTAAATGGGAGTGTCTCCTTAATTTCTCTTCCAGATTTTTCATCATTAGTGTATAGGAACGCAAGAGATTTCTGTGCATTAATTTTGTATCCTGCAACTTTACCAAATTCATTGATTAGCTCTAGTAGTTTTCTGGTGGCATTTTTAGGATTCTCTATGTATAGTATCATGTCATCTGCAAACAGTGACAGTTTTACTTCTTCTTTTCCAATTTGTATTCCTTTTATTTCTTTTACTTCTCTGATTGCTGTGGCCAGGACTTGCAAAACTATGTTGAATAATAGTGGTGAGAGTGGACATCCTTGTCTCGTTCCTGATCTCAGAGGAAATACTTTCAGTTTTTCACCATTGAGAATGATGTTTGCTGTGGGTTTGTCCTGTATGGCCTTTATTATGTTGAGGTAGGTTCCCTCTATGCCCACTTTCTGGAGAGTTTTTATCATAAATGGGTGCTGAATTTTGTCAAAAGCTTTTTCTACATCTATTGAGATGATCATATGGTTTTTATTCTTCAGTTGGTTAATATGGTGTATCACATTGATTGATTTGCATATATTGAAGAATCCTTGCATCCCTGGGATAAATGCCACTTGATCGTGGTGTATGATCCTTTTAATGTGTTGTTGGATTCTGCTTGCTAGTATTTTGTTGAGGATTTTTGCATCTATATTCATCAGTGATATTGGCCTGTAATTTTCTTTTTTTGTAGTATCTTTGTCTGGTTTTGGTATCAGGGTGATGGTGGCCTCCTAGAATGAGTTTGGGAGTGTTCCTTCCTCTGCAATTTTTGGGAAGAGTTTGAGAAGGATGGGTGTTAGCATTGTAAATGTTTGATAGAATTCACCTGTGCAGCCATCTGGTCCTGGACTTTTGTTTGTTGGAAGATTTTTAATCACAGTTTCAATTTCATTACTTGTGATTGGTCTGTTCATATTTTCTGTTTCTTCCTGGTTCAGTCTTGGAAGGTTATACATTTCTAAGAATTTGTCCATTTCTTCCAGGTTGTCCATTTTATTGGCATAGAGTTGCTTGTAGTAGTCTCTTAGGATGCTTTGTATTTCTGCAGTGTCTGTTGTAACTTCTCCTGTTTCATTTCTAATTTTATTGATTTGAGTCCTCTCCCTCTTTTTCTTGATGAGTCTGGCTAAAGGCTTATCAATTTTGTTTATCTTCTCAAAGAACCAGCTTTTAGTTTTATTGATCTTTGCTATTGTTTTCTTTGTTTCTATTTCATTTATTTCTGCTCTGATCTTTATAATTTCTTTCCTTCTGCTGACTTTGGGTTTTGTTTGTTCTTCTATCTCTAGTTCCTTTAGGTGTAAGGTTAGGTTGTTTACTTGAGATTTTTCTTGTTTCTTTAGGTAGGCTTGTATAGCTATAAACTTCCCTCTTAGAACTGCTTTTGCTGCATCCCATAGGTTTTGGATCGTCGTGTTTTCATTGTCATTTGTCTCTAGGTATTTTTTGATTTCCTCTTTGATTTCTTCAGTGATCTCTTGGTTATTTAGTAACGTATTGTTTAGCCTCCATGTGTTTGTGCTTTTCACGTGTTTTTCCCTGTAATTCATTTCTAATCTCATAGCGTTGTGGTCAGAAAAGATGCTTGATATGATTTCAATTTTCTTAAATTTACTGAGGCTTGATTTGTGACCCAAGATGTGATCTATCCTGGAGAACGTTCCGTGTGCACTTGAGAAGAAAGTGTAATCTGCTGTTTTTGGATGGAATGTCCTATAAATATCAATTAAATCTATCTGGTCTATTGTGTCATTTAAAACTTCTGTTTCCTTATTTATTTTCATTTTGGATGATCTGTCCATTGGTGTAAGTGAGGTGTTAAAATCCCCCACTATTACTGTGTTACTGTCGATTTCCTCTTTTATAGCTGTTAGCAGTTGCCTTATGTATTGAGGTGCTCCTACGTTCGGCGCATATATATTTATAATTGTTATATCTTCTTCTTGGATTGATCCCTTGATCATTATGTTGTATCCTTCCTTGTCTCTTGTAACATTCTTTATTTTAAAGTCTATTTTATTTGATATGAGTATAGCTACTCCAGCTTTCTTTTGATTTCCATTTGCATGGAATATCTTTTTCCATCCCCTCACTTTCAGTCTGCATGTGTCCCTAGGTCTGAAGTGGGTCTCTTGTAGACAGCATATATATGGGTCTTGCTTTTGTATCCATTCAGCAAGCCTGTGTCTTTTGGTTGGAGCATTTAATCCATTCACGTTTAAGGTAATTATCAATATGTATGTTCCTGTGACCATTTTCTTAATTGTTTTGGGTTTGTTTTTGTAGGTCCTTTTCTTCTCTTGTGTTTCCCACTTAGAGAAGTTCCTTTAGCATTTGTTGTAGAGCCGGTTTGGTGGTGCTGAATTCTCTTAGCTTTTGCTTGTCTGTAAAGCTTTTGATTTCTCCATCAAATCTAAATGAGATCCTTGCCGGGTAAAGTAATCTTGGTTGTAGGTTCTTTCCTTTCATCACTTTAAGTATATCATGCCACTCCCTTCTGGCTTGTAGAGTTTCTGCTGAGAAATCAGCTGTTAACCTTATGGGAGTTCCCTTGTATGTTATTTGTCGTTTTTCCCTTGCTGCTTTCAATAATTTTTCTTTGTCTTTAATTTTTGCCAATTTGATTACTGTGTGTCTTGGCGTGTTTCTCCTTGTGTTTATCCTGTATGGGACTCTCTGTGCTTCCTGGACTTGGGTGGCCATTTCCTTTCCCATGTTAGGGCAGTTTTCGACTATAATCTCTTCAAATATTTTCTCTGGTCCTTTCTCTCTCTCTTCTCCTTCTGGGACTCCTATAACGCGAATGTTGTTGCGTTTAATGTTGTCCCAGAGGTCTCTAAGGCTGTCTTCATTTCTTTTCATTCTTTTTTCTTTATTCTGTTCCGCAGCAGTGAATTCCACCATTCTGTCTTCCAGGTCACTTATCCGTTCTTCTGCCTTAGTTATTCTGCTATTGATTCCTTCTAGTGTAGTTTTCATTTCAGTTATTGTATTGTTCATCTCTGTTTGTTTGTTCTTTAATTCTTCTAGGTCTTTGTTAAACATTTCTTGCATCTTCTCGATCTTTGCCTCCATTCTTATTCCGAGGTCCTGGGTCATCTTCACTATCATTATTCTGAATTCTTTTTCTGGAAGGTTGCCTATCTCCACTTCATTTAGTTGTTTTTCTGGGGTTTTATCTTGTTCCTTCATCTGGTATATAGCCCTCTGCCTTTTCATCTTGTCTATCTTTCTGTGAATGTGGTTTTTGTTCCACAGGCTGCAGGATTGTATTTTTTCTTGCTTCTGCTCTCTGCCCTCTGGTGGTTGAGGCTCTGCATTTTCTTAATTTGTTTAGATTTATGGTTTTTATTTTGTCTCCAGTTCACAGGGATGCTATTAATGTTAGTATAGATTTATTTCTTGTTCTAAAACTAATTAGGTTGATGTTGAGTTATCAGTTGCACCAAATTCAAGGGAGCACTTGGTGCTTTTGTCCCTGTTATAGCTGGATGCCAAAACCGAAGCCACTCTTGAGGACAGGAGATAAGCCCCTGCTGTTGCTCTACAGATTGTTTCCTGGGTGGGACTTTTCCTGTGTAATACTGAAAATTTACCCTGTGATTTTTAGCTCAGTTTGAAATTTGAGTTAGTAAAGATGCTGATGTTATTACTTTGGTTTTTAAGATTTAACAGCCTGAGCAGATGTCTCCTTAATTTTGAAAGAAAGCAAGCAACAACAGCTCTCTTATTTGAAGCTCTTGGGAAAATGCTGATAAGCAGTTTGAATAATGCAGTTGAAATGTTTGCCTGCCTTTTTTATTTATTTCATTATATGGTGTCATTTTAAAAACAGTATCTGTGTTTTCTTTTGTTTTTTTATAAGGAGGAATTATGTCAGAATTCTGAAACAGACAAAATTTTCCATTCAGAAATATACAAAACCTAGTCAGTTACAGACTTTGAAAAAGTTAGCAGTATTCTTTATGTACATTAATTTTAGGATCATTAATTAGTTATAAATAATTTAGGATAAATTATTTCCGAAAGTGGCATTTTAAAAATATAACATTTTAGAGTAGGTGGATTTTAAAAAATTTTAAAAATTAGTGTGTGGTTTGTGTCTTGTTTGATTTTTCAACCAAATTTCTTCATCTTTTTTTCCTTTATCTCTCTCACTAATACATAAAAGAAAGAAAGGAACAACTGAAAAAAGAAATAGTACTGTTTTCTCTTGTAAGGAAAACTCAGTTCTTTTGTTTGCAACTCCCATTCCAACTCATTTTCTTCTTGGATACATTTTCAGTTTTGTGTGGTTGCCTGGACTATTTGCTTGTTACTTAATCATTTGTAATTCCTGGTCTTTTTCTTTCTTTCTTTCTCTCTCGTTTTTTTCCCTATTATTTCAATAAGAGAAATTTATTTATTTCCCATCTTATTGCTGCTATGGGGCGGGGCGGCGGTGGGGTAAGAATTTAAAGTTATTTGCTAAGATGAACTATCTTCGGAATTCCCACAATAAGCTTTGCCTATTTAGGCAGCAAACTTTCAGTGTTATGTTTTAAAAATATCTTTGTGAACATGGCAACTAAATGTGGCAGGTGGATGTGCTCTCTCATAACTATTGAACCATAGACACTGGAATGGGCTGAAAATCCTTGGGTGGCTCTGGACTCATTTTTACTGCTGCTATTCTCATTTCCATCTAGAACTGAGGCCTTGGCTTTTATATTGCCAGCAGATACTTAATTAATTTTAATCTCCACCAGGCATCTGTAGCAGTTTGGCATAAATTGCCTGAGAGCCCTTAGATATCTGCTCAATAAGTACTTGTTAAATTACTTTCAGTACTTCACTGTTCTGTTTGATACTTTTATTGTTACTTTTTATTACTGGACTATGAACCAGATGATTATCACAGAGATTCTTTCTCTGGATCTCCATTAGTTTCTATTTCCTTAATTAGACTGTTTAGGAATAGAAAGATGTTCCTCCTGGTTCTTTCCTTTTCCACATGCTTCCCATAGTAGCCCTCTCTTTTTCTCTGCTGCGCACTTATCTCTGTTGCCTGGGCTCTGGCCAACCTGACTTAAACTTAGGTAGAAAAGAGGTGAGGAGTTTGAATGGTAAGTGTTCCCAGCTTTTGTGTTTGCACATGATTGCCAAAACATATTGACTAATATGAATGTGATATCCTGAACAAAATTTTAACATTCATGTGGTTTTTGATATTCTTTCCACTTCGTATTCTTGTTGGCTCACTGCTGCATTTTTAAGGTATCTGGATCTATAGTATAAAATAAGAGCTCTGGCGTCCCGTTGGTACTGGTATCTACTATGGGACTTCTAATATCTTAACTCACACAGTGTGATTATAATCAAAAGAACTCCCTTCCTAATTACAGATGGGGACATAGTATTTTTTCATTTATTTAAAAGGCTGTGTCCCATTCTATAATGTGATTTGCCTTTGTCTAGTTTAAATGTTGATTTCTTTACAGATAGTCTAGGAACTTCTACCAACTTAACTCTTTTTTGATTTTAGAAAGGTCTGCTTTGACTCCATCTCCCTAATTTCTTCCCTTCTATTACCAACACTGTCCCCTAATTGAAAACTTTCTAACTTCCTAGGCAGTGGGCACTCACCACCTAGTAGCAGTCTAACTTCTCCAAGCCATGTCAACTTGTCTCCAAACACAGTCCCAGAGTTCTCTTATTCTAGCAGTGAAGATGAATTCTATGATGCAGATGAATTCCATCAGAGTGGCTCGTCCCCAAAGCACTTAATAGAGTAAGTAGATGAACTAACTATGTATTGAAATGACTCCTGATTTTTAAAAATGTAATTTGATTTTGAGACTGGTGTTAATGACAGACTCCTTTATAAATTATTATTTGGAAAAAGTGAAAAAGACAGCTTATTTTTTAATTGGCTTATTGAGCAAAGCTAGTTCTGTGAGAATAGTGATTTTACTCCTGATTTAATTCAAATGGTATAATTTTGCATCAGTTGTGGTAACATGCCAGTATTGTTCATTAACTCTGGGCTTTATTTCTATAGAAACAACATTAGGAGAGGGTCAAATGAAAGTGAGTAAGCTAGGAAGTGTTACTCACGTAAGAGGAGGTTACCGTTACTTGTCTTGTATAGAGATATTTGGGTGCCTATAAGCCAGGCACTATCCTAGGTGGAGGAATGACACAGAGGTGAATAAAGAGCCAGTCCCTACCCTCAGGGAACTTACAGGCTATTGGGGGAAAAACAGACTTTTATAATCCAGTGGGAAATATGATATGTAAGAATAAGCGCAGAAAGAATGGGAGCATTTTGAAGTCCTGAGAAGTCAAGAAAGGATTCACAGAGGAGGGAGGGGATGTGATCCACGGTGAGTTGTGGGTGAGTAGGGAGAGAAGGGACATGGCGGTGAGAAGAGGAAGGGGAAATGGAAAGTGTTGTTCTCATGGAGATGGAACCCTAATAAGAAAGGCCTGGAGGCAACGGGAGCTCGGTTTCTTTGAGGAGCTGTAAGCTACTGAGCATGGCTGAGTGTGGCTGTAGCATAAGTTGTGGGGAGTGGTTAAGAAGATACAGAAGAGATTGACAAGGGCCAGGTCGTGAAAGAGTCCTTTTAGCCTTTTATGAATTTTGAACATTTTCTCACAAGTGACGGCAGCTGCTGGTCAGGTCTGCATTTTAGAAGAATAGATACGCCTGAATTGTGTAGAATCGAATGCAGTGGGGATGCATTACATGTAGGAAGACCAAGCAAAACTGGGTAGAAACTTGAGAAATGTTGATAACCTGAGCTAAGGTCATAACATAGGAATGGAGGGAAGCACATGGACTCCAGAGATACTAAGTTGGCAGATTTTGGCAGATATTGATGATAGGTTTTCTCTCATTAGGAAACATTTGACCTATTTTACAGTGTTAAATCAAAGCTAGGTATGTTCCATTGTACAGAAAAGGCCTTTACTTGTAAAGTCACTTACATGATAGCCAATAAGCAGAGTACTTTTTAGCCCTACTGGTACATCAGTCGCTGCGGTTAGACTTTGGATTCTGGAATCTTAGAAAAGAATAGGTTCTAAATCTGTTTTGCTTTTCAGGTGTGTGATCTTGGTCAAGTTATTTAGCCTGTGACATCCTCAGTTTCCTTGTCTGTAAAATGAGGATAATAATAGTTTCAACTTCCAGGGATCATTGTGAACATTTAAGTGAGAATAATGTCAAGTGCTTACTATGATGTCTGGCATGTATAATAAGTGCGCAGTAAGCGACAGCTGTTACAGAAAGCAAATTAACATTTATTTGCTTTAATGCTCTTATATTTGTTGTAGATGTAGTTGGCTTACTTTTTGTTGGGTATTTTTTCCAAGTCTCCTGCCATCTCAGGAGTCGGTGCTAGTGTTACAGCTTGGGGTTTGCTTTGAAATACAGTACAAATTTGGAAATGATTATATGTGAATTTGCAAGCTAAGTACTATCAGCCAAACTTAGACCTTGAACTTTGGTTTCTTTTAGTAAGAAATATTTTGTGGCACTCCATTTCTCTGGCTCTCTCTCTTTTTTTTTTTTTTTTTAGAGATAACAATTTTTTTTTTTAATTGGGGTATATTTGCTTTACAATGCTGTGTTTCTGCTGTACAACAGAGTGAATCAGCTACATGTATACAGATATCCCCTCCCTCTTGGACCTCCCTCCCTCCACCACCCCCATCCCACCCATCTAGGTCACCACAGAGCACTGAGCTGAGCTCACTGCGCTATACAGCAGGTTCCCACTAGCTATCTGTTTTACACATGGTAGTGTATATATGTCAGTCCCAATCTCCCAGTTCATCCCACCCTCCCTTCCCCCGCATGTCCACATGTCCATTCTCTATGTCTGCATCTCTATTCCTGCCCTGCAAATAGGTTCATCTATACCATTTTTCTAGATTCCACATATATGCGTTAATATGATATTTGTTTTTCAATTTCTGACTTACTTTTCTCTGTATGACAGACTCTAGGTCCATCCACGTCTCTGCAAATGACCCAATTTCATTCCTTTTTATGGCTGATTAATATTCCATTGTATATATGTACCACATCTTCTTTATCCATTCATCTGTCGATGGACATTTAGGTTGCTTCCATGTCCTGGCTATTGTAAATAGTGCTGCAGTGGACATTGGGGTGCATGTGTCTTTTTGAATTATGGTTTTCTCAGGGTATATGCCCAGTAGTGGGATTGCTGGGAGAACAGTATGGAGGTTCCTTAAAAAACTAAAAATAGAACTACCATATGACCCAGCACTCCAGTTCTCTTAAGTGTGCACGTGAACTGAGAAATACAGTATTGTATATAATTGCACTGTAACTATTCAGAACCTCAAAGTTTATAAGGAAAATGATGATATTAATTCAGGAAGTTTTGTTACATAGTAGATAAAATTCAGATTTTGAATGTTGGAAAAGTAAAATATATGTGATTAGGTGAATACATACTGTTAGGACATGAGACTTTACTTAAGGAAGAGACATTTGAGCCCACAATTCAAGAAGGCTAGTTTAGCAGAAAGGGTTTGGTTTAGCATGTTGGTTTCTTAATGTTTGTATGTAGGGAAGTAAACTATTACAAGACCCTTATTAGCAGTTTGCCAATAGAAATTTCACTTTAATTTTTAAAATATTTTTTATGATAGTGGGGTTAAAAGAAAATAAGCATTTGGAAGAAAATTCCAAAGTAAAGGTTATTATTTATTTTTGAAGTGTTAAATCATTGTTTTCTTTAAACAGAATTAAGGACAGTCTCGATCATTAGCTATTATTCGAAACAAAGTACAATTGAATATCAAAACGGATCATCTGTCCTCTAGAAGCCTATAACTATATTCAGTAAAAGCTTGATAATAACGTGGTTAGCCTCCGTATTACATCACAGATAGTCAATCTCTGGCCCCAGTTTTAGGGGTTCTCCTGAAATTTTTCTGAAATAGATAAATTTTAAATGCTTACCTGTTGTACCTGTAATAGGCATATCTACAAAGTTACCTGCAGGCTCATAGGCTTTTCTTTTCTCTCCTTGTAAGCTTCCTTCTCTATGCTCTCCCAGTACCCATCCCATAACAAATACACAGTTTATGAACCTCCTATTTGAAGGGATCCAGAGTTAAATTCTTTGTCCAGCTCACCCACTCAGGCTTCCTTTTCTCCTTCAATTTCATTCTTTCCTTTTATGCCCTAATCTAGATTCCCAAACTAGTAGGGGCTACAGATATTTTATTTGGCCAGCACAGAGTTTGTTGATTTTTTGTTTTAAAATTTTTATTTTAATGGAGTATAGTTGATTAATAATGTTGTGATAGTTTCAGGTGTACAGCAAGGTGATTCAGATATACATTTTCCCGTTAAATGGAATTTTAAATCCCTTCAAATTGAGTATGCTAGTGCCAGGTCTCTATTGTCTTATAATCTGGCCCTATTCACATATTTATGCTCTCTGCCTGGCCTCTGTAGGCATTGAGCTTGTGTGCCACCTGCTGGTCATCAGCTCTACCACTAGTTTTCTAGCTCTCAGGTCAAGTTTCTATCTACCATTTCTCTCCCTGACAGAAGAGAATTTGAAAAGTCCTTTCACCGTTCAGTTTCTAAAGACCTGTAGTAATGATAACTTCTGTGTGAACTATGTTATTGGGTTTTGCACATTTATAAACTAGATGAAAGTGCATGTGGGAAAGAACTTGCGCTTTGGAGCCAGACGTATATTTGAAATGGCTCCACTACTTACCAGTTGCGTGACCTCTGTCCAGTCATTGAACCTCTGAGCCTCTGTGTATGATGAGAATAATCATGTCTCCCTTTTAGGGTTAGACTGTTATGGAGATGAACATATACAGTGTTTGACACATACAAGGTACTCAATAAGATTTTGGATTCTGTTGTTATAATTAAGTTCAGAGCTGTACCTTTTTTGGTTTAGTTTATTTATGATCTTATGATTTAATTCTGTGCAAGTTAGCCCATTGCAGATAAACCTTTCCTGTATGCATATCATTTTTGTTAGCGTTGCTCTTGTTTTGTAACTATAGTCTTTAAATCCTTTGTCCTGAACGAGGTAAATTATGAAATGGCCAAATGAGAATTTATCCCATTTTTTTCCATTTTGAGCTTTACTGAGCATTTCACTTGGCCCAGACATGGTTTCTAACCTGAGTAAGGAGGAAAAGCACAGCATAAATTCATCTCTGATGTTTGGAATCTAAAATAAGATACATGTTTTAAAGAATCTGAGGTTTTTAGATCAATTGATTTAAAACGTTGATTCTATTTTGATGATGTATCAAAGAGCCACAACACTTTTTGAAGATAATTTTTATGCAGCTCTTTTAGTTAATGATAATTTGATTTCTCTTATCTAGTTCTTTTACTCGTATTTTCCATTGGCTCAAAACTGGTGAGGTAGACATTAGTTATAGTACCTTGTGATGTACACTACTAAATTATCAAAGTAACAATATTTAGTTACCTAAGGATTTTTGAAGAATAGATCAAAAGAAGGCAAGTAACCGGGACAAACTATGTTTAAATTAGAATACATATGTTCTAATAGTCTAATGTTCTAACATAGGCAGAGCACAGAGGATTTTTAGGATAATGAAACTATTCTCTGCAATACTACAGTGGGGGATACTTATATTACATTTGTCAAAATCCATAGAATGTACAAGACCAAGAGTGAACCCTACTGTAAACTATGGACTTTGAGTGATAATGGCATGTCATGTAGGTTCATCAACTGTTACACGTGTACTACTCTCGTGCAGGATGTTGATAGTGGGGAGGTTGTGCGTATGGGAATTCTGTACTTTCTGCTCAGTTTTGCTCTGAACCTAAAACTACTCTTAAAAAAATCAAGCTTATTATTAAATAAGAAATCAAAAGAAGGTAAGTAATCAGGGCAAACTGTGTTTAAATTAGAATATATAATGTGTTTTGCACCTATAAATTTGCAATAAAAGACTTTTATGTGTGTACCATTTTATAAATAATACCTGCAGTATGAGAAATTTGGTTTCTATTTTTACCCTTAATAAGTAAACTTTGATCATTCTTTTGTTAATGTACAAATACTAGTCCTGGGTAAGTTATGATCATAGCTGTAATAATAAAATAGAGGATTCTTTCTTTAGACCCTGTTAATCAGCTCATAATACCACTTACCATAAATTTACTTGTAAAAAATAATATGCTTTTTTATTTTTTTAATTTCAAATATAATTTTTTAATGACTGGGAAGGGTGTTATTACCAGTGTGGGCTTTTATCAAAGGATCTCAAAAATATAGACATCTTTCTGAGGCTAATTAATAGACTTATCAGTTTTGAGGTTCTGGAAATGGTTGCCAAGAATTATGACATACCTACATTTATGCAAAGTAACAAAATTGGAAAATGACCTCTAGTTTTAAACTTACATGCAGAAGCAAAATCTTACCAATTTTTCATGGCCTTTCAACATGGCTTGGTTGAGCATACACCATGCAGAAAACATGAGCCTGATGGGGAGAGAGTTGGAAAGCATGTATGTGTGTATGTATGTAACCAGCTAACTTTAAGGGTCTAGTTAGTTTCTGTCAGCTATCTGCATATATTGGTTTTAAATAGATTGGTATCTTACTATGATTTTAAATTGCTTTTTTACAAAGCTTAAGAAGGTGATTAATTTTTTTTAGTTCCTCTGGATCTGCCTCAGTCTTGACACACAGCAGCTCAGGAAATAGTCTAAAGCGCCCAGATACCACGGAATCACTTAATTCTTCCATGTCCAATGGAACAAGTGATGCTGGTAAGCAGCCTTGGAGAGTTTACCTTTTTTTTTCTTAAAAATATTTGTTTGAAAAAAAATGTATAATACTTGGTAACAGCACAGATTGGCCCAGTTTAACACCGGTCTAAGAAGATCTGTTTTATTTTAGACCTTTTCGATTCACATGATGAGAGAGATGATGAAGGGGAGGCAGGGTCGGTGGAAGAGCACAAGAGTGTTATCATGCATCTGTTGTCACAGGTTAGGCTTGGAATGGATCTCACTAAGGTAAGAATCAATTTGGTATTTGCTGTTAGTCTTAATGTGTATATGTAGGTTCTCAGTGATCGTATAGTGAGTGTGTCTGCAAATGTAGTATAACGACATAACTTCTGTTTATACTTTTGTCTTGTTATGAATTAATATATATGTACCTGAGTAAACTGAAAATTTTTATAAATGGATGAAATAAGTAAAGCTAGGATAATTTCATAGAGATAGTACATATGGATTATATAGGCTATGATTTGGATTTTATTGGGGGCAAGCATGGAATAGTATTGGGCTTGGTTAGTAGTCTGAACAAAAACCTAAAGCAGTGTAGTGTGCATGGAATCAAAATGAGCAGAGTTCTGATCTCTGGGTTAGAGGACCTGTGCTTACATCCTACTTCTGCTGTTACCAAACTGTGTGACCTTGAGCAAGTCCCTTTCTCTATGATCTTTGGGTTTCTCATATACAAAATGGACATACAGTGACCTACTTTACAGGATTGTTGTAAGGAATGGAACAGTGTAGTGAGTGGAAAACTGTGTGACACATGTTGAGCTATATAATTATTGTGGTTCTGGATTTGAATTTGAATTTAAACTTGGCACTCTAAACAGAATACCTGATTGATGTAGGAGACTGGTGTATAGGTGCCTGTGTATATCCCCGCCGCTGTGCTAAAAGCCTCATCCTTTTACCTAATTCTCACCACAGCACTGCAAAGTTAGGTGTTATTGTTAACACCATTTTATAGATGAGGAAACTAAAGCTCATAGAGGTTAAGTAACTTGGCTAAGTCTTATTTAAGTGGCAGAACTGAGATTCTAATCTGGTCGTAGATTTCAAAATCTATAAACTAATCCATAATACTTTCTAGTAAGTGTCTATAATAAAAATTTTTACCCCAAATCTAAATGAGAATGGAAAATTTGTGCAACAAACATACTTGCTGGGAAAGTTCTAGGTAAGAGAATATTTGCAGGAGCTTGCCCTCAGAATTTTTTCAGTGATCATTAGATTGATTGCATAATTGCTGGAGCAGAATTGTAACTTCACATTTGAAAGATACAGCTTAATTTTAGATGTTGACATTTATAATATATTTCTTTTCTACATCTTCTACCTTGGTTGGTTTTGGTCTTCAGTAATAGAAGACCCACCTAACAGTATCTTGAACAATGCTAGGTTTATTATCTCCTGTAATGAGAAGTCCAGAAGTAGAGTAGTTCCAGGATTGACTAATTCGTCGTGGGTCAACAGTGTGAGAAAGGACCTAGGTTCCTTCAGTCTCTCTGCTCTGCCATCCTTAGCATGCTGACATTCACACTCAGACCTGTCTCCTCATCATTGCAAAATGACTGCTGCACTTCCAGTCATCACATCCTTATGCAAATATGTCAAGAGGCAGAAAAATAATTTCTTTTCATGAATTTTGTTGTTGTAATAGGGAGAACATATAACAACAGTGGCCCATCAAACTTCCAATTGAATCTCATTGGCCAGAACTAGGCAGGTGTGCACGCCTAAACCAGTCACTGGTAAAGGAGGTTAAATGATTAGTTTAGATTAATCCACATTCACCCCTTGAGATCTGGGCGGGCCCTGTGACTCTCATGGCAACCTATAGCCTGAACCTGAACTGAATGAAAGTTCTGTTAGTAGAGATGTACATAGGCAACCAAAAGTGTGTGCCACAATCAAGTGTGTAATTTTTGCCTCACATAATTTCCTCTGCCAGATAGTCCAGGTTTGGGTTTGGAGCCACTAAAAGTTTAATTTTTGCCAAATTAGCTATTTTAGAAATCTTTATTGGCATAAATGGCTATGATTGCCAGCAGATTCTGAAATCTTGATTCCCTTGTGCATTCCAAAGTATTATTACAATAATGCCTTAAATTTGTATCTCATTTTCCTATTTATAAAAATACTTTCTCACTTCAAATATTTTCTATAAAGAGTTATTTTCCAAATACATTGTAGTGTTTGGAAATACTATAAAGTCACATCCCGCTTACCTCATTTGGTCTTCAAAACAATCCTAAGATTTAAGCAAGGCATATAGTTATCCTCCTTTTACAGAAACTTACAGAGGTTGAATTAATTTTCCAGGGCTTCCTCACACCTAAGAAGTGACAAAATAAGTACTTGAACCCAGGTTTAAGACAACCTAACCCAACTCACTTTTATCAGTGTTCCAGCAGCTTGACATAATGGCATGTATCAGTATAGTGCTAAAAACACTGAAGAAGATGTGGTGAATGAGAGTTCTTAAGAAAACTTTTAAGTAGGGAGGGAAAAAAAAATTCTTTTTTGATTAAACATCAAATCAAATTTATGGTTTTTGGCCATTTCTTCTTTTTCAAATTGCCTGTTCAGTTCTTTTGTTCATTATTCTACTGGCAATAGTAGTCTCTTTCGTGTTGATTTGCAAGAGCTGTTTATACATTAAGATACTTAGTCCTGTCTTGTTCTTCAGCAGTCTTACTTAGTGATTTAGAATCTCTGTGTTCTCCAAGAGTGGTAGGAAATTGTACCAAGCTTACTTGCCAATCTAAGCATATTTATATTATGAACATACATGTTCTGTGGAACTTTTAAACTCTGGAGCCTGATAATAAACATTCTAAATGTTGGAACCACAGTTTTTCTTTTCAAGCCTGTGTCCTATCATTCCTCTTTATATACGCAGCAATACTGGTCCACTGGTCAGTCCCTGTCACACTTATTTTCTGCCCCCCCCCCCCAATCTCCATGTCTTGTTCTTCTGTTTTTCCCTCTGTCTCTTATAGCCTACTCTCTAAGGCTTTTCTTTAGCACCCCACCTCAATAAATTGTTTCCAAACTTTGCCCTCATTCTGGTTCCCCAAACAGAACATGATCTTTGCCTGTCCTGAATTTCCATGGTACCTTGAGCATCTCTTGTATGATATTTATCACATTCTACCGAAAATTTAAATGCTCGTATTATTCTCTCATACTTAACCTTTGCTGCCTTCATAGCATTTACCACACGATCTTGAATATAGCAGATATACAGTAATTACTACATTTAAAGGAATTTTTACTTACTATGATGCGCTACTTCCATAATGAATAATGTCTAATCTGATACACGTATCAAAAACTATTCCTTCATTCCTTTTTTAATTCGTTAATCCTAATCTATCTTATCCTTTTTCTTCATTTTCCAATTTCTTCTTTACTTTCTCCTCTGCCACATTCCCAGCGCCTCAGCATTTTTCTTCATGGGCTCAGCCCCACGATGAAGGAGTTTGTTGAATCCCGTCTTTATTCTCTTCTTCATTTTGTTTATTCAGTTACTTATTTAAATTTTTCTTACTTTGGGGATAGTAACTGAAGATGCAAGTAGAAATAAGTATGGCCCTTGCATTCTAGGAGCTCATTGTTCATTTGCGGACACAGACCCATAAGCAGATAAGTTCCCTAGTGCGCCTACGATGATAGAGGGGAAAGTTAGCAGGCCCTGCACCACCCCCATAACCAGACAAACCCGATTTTGAATTCCACTGAATAACAGAGCAGTGAGAAAATTTTTCACCCTTTTGAGCTTCATTTTTCTCCACTGTAAAATAAGGATGATAATTTCCTCTTAACAGGATTGTTGTACAGTTTAATAAGATAATGTGTATGTGATACTCCAGAAGGTCATATAGGTATCAAAGGGTTGCTACTGAGTAGTTGTTGTTATTGTTACACTGATTCAGGGAGCTAAAGGGAGGTTGCAAAGAGGAAGTGACATTTGAACATTCAAAATCTCTGTTTTTCATCTGTTGGGCAGGTTAATGGGCATTCTGAATCAGAACAGTTTGAGAAGTAGGTATCAGAAGCATGCCTGGGCAGTACTTGGTGGGTGTTACTATGATTGGAATGAGTTTTTTGTTTCATTTACTTTTTTTTTTTTTTTTAAGCAGTTCAGCAATCTGTTTATCTGTAGTGGAATTTGATCCTCAAGGGTCAAATATGTATGTTTTTCAGGTAGTTCTTCCAACATTTATTCTTGAAAGAAGATCTCTTTTAGAAATGTATGCAGACTTTTTTGCACATCCGGACCTGTTTGTGAGGTATTTGACTCAATATAGTAGTTTCCAGTTTTTTTAAGACTTTACCCAGTAGCTTTCTGCCTTGGCAGGATAGATGGATCCCTTTGCCTTTCAGACATTTCTGGGGAAAAGTGGAATTGAATATTTTGTTTGTATTAGATGCCCGTTTGCTTAGATTATTTGGCGGTGATATTGTTAGGCAACCAAGTTAAACACTTCAAAAAATCTTGAGTGCCTGTTAAGGTAGCTAGGATTTATGGAGCCAAGACTAGGATCTTATTTGATCCAGGAATTGGTAATCACTGTTAAATTATTTACACTATATCCAATGAATTTCAGTTATCCGAGTTTAGCAAACCTTTCTAAAGCACCTGTTGTTTGCCAGGCACTTTGTTATGAGCTGGAAAGGGAAAGAGTCACAGTGTCTGCCTTTGAGGAGTTTACAGTCCAGTGTCCAGAGTATAGCCTGATTCATAAATTTCAAATACAAAGCTTGCAATATTAGATACATGTATAAAGGCCAGAGCTAATCTAAAGGTGGGATTGATTTATGAGGAGGTGAGTGAGTTCACATTGCTTTTCAGTGGTAGCAGCAATATTTTCTTTGTAATGGGGTGTTCTAATCCGTCTTCTCTGATTGCATTCCTTGGCCTTGGACTGTGGTTTACTGAAGCCAGATACAAATCACTGAAGTTTCACAGTGGGTGGGCACATTGGATGACATTGATACATACCTTCTTAATGAAGATTTTAAGAGACCCATTTAACCATTTCCCAAAGGGCAGAAATTCAAATAGCTATGGCACTGTTTAAATTCGTACAAAATTGAACAAATAAAATGTAAGTATTTATTGGTAACATAAATAAATGGAAAGTACCAGTTATTCATTAGATATAGATTTGAGGTTTAAGGATAATTTTTAATGTATGAGAATTTAAGCTATGAGATCCCTGGAGGAATCACTTAAAAAACACAGAAGTATAGCTAAAAAGCCAATAGATAAGATTAAATGGAATTATAAAAATTCTAACTCCCCAAAAAGGAGGAAAGGAAATATAATGGAACAAACAAAAAAGAGGCCAAATAGAAAAATACCAAGATGATAGAGTTAAACCCAACTATATCAGTATTACACTAAATGTGAATAGCATACACGCTCCATTTAAGAGAACAGTGATTGTAAGACTGGATAAAAAAGCAAGATTCATCTGTACGCTGTTTGCAAGAGAGAGACTTTAAATATGAAGACACTGATTAGTTAAAAGGATGGACAGAGATATACCATGCAAAACACTAAGCATAACAAAGCTGGTGTCACTGTATTAGTATCAAAGGATATTTTTTAAGACAAGAAATATTAACAGAGACAAGTAGGGATATTTCATATGATATGATGAGTCAATTTATCAAGAATAAATAATAATCCTAAATATGTAAAACAGCTTCAAACTATATGCAGCAAAAATTGACTGAAGGGAGAAATAGACAAGTACACAAACAAGGTTGGAAATTCCTCGGGAATTGATTGAGCAGCACGCATCTTCCCCCACCCCTCTGAAAATCAGTGAGGCTATAGAAGGTCCAATTGACTTTTCTAAAACATTACCAAACAATGTGTATAACAGTCTTTTTAAGTGTAAATGGAACATTCATCAAGATAGACCATATACTAGGAAGACTTAATAAATTGAAAATAATTGGAACCATATGGAATATGTTCACTGAGCATGAAAGAATTAAATCAGAAATCAATAACAGAAATATATCCAGAAAATCTCCAACTATTTGGCAGTTAAACAATGCACTTACAAGTATGAAGTTCTGGAACAAGCAAAGCTAATGGTCTTAAAAACCAGAAACAGTGTTTGCCTCAGGGTAAGGGTTGGGGATTGCTTGGAAAGGAGAATGGGGAAACTTGGGGGTAATGGAGATGTTCTATATCTTGATTGCATGGTGATTAATTAAATGGATATAAGCATTTTTTCAAATTCATCAAACCAAACAGTTAAGACTGGTGTGTTTAATTATGTATATTATATTTCAATTTTAAAAAGAGACCGAGGTAGCTCCTGGTACTGGGCCCTCTTAGCCTGGCTTAGGGTGGACCATGCTGAGGGTGCTGTCAGAAAACAGGGTGTTAAATTTTGTCTTTCTCCCTTGCAGTATTAGTGACCAGAAGGATGCCAGAGACCGAATGGTTCAGGTTGTAAAATGGTACCTCTCAGCCTTTCACGCAGGAAGGAAAGGATCGGTTGCCAAAAAGCCATACAACCCCATTCTGGGCGAGATCTTTCAGTGTCACTGGACATTACCAAATGATACTGAAGAGAATGTGGTGAGTTCTCCACTGACATTTTAAATTACCTTAGTATTTAGATACTTAGTACTTAGCTTTTAGTGTGCTGATTCAAGATTTCATTTTATTTGGTGGCGGATAATAATGGTAAAGGCACTGATCAAAAGATTACCACCCGTAGAAGAACAGTGTTGTTGGATCAGCATATTTTGAACACAGTGAGCAAGGAGAAAGAGTGGCGTGAGATGAGGATAGAAATTTAGAAATCAGATCATGCAAAGTCCTCCTGGACCATAATGATAATTTTATGGCTTATCAGGAACTCATTTTTGCTTTGAAAAGGTCATTATAATTATTTTGTGAAAAATGAATTGGAAAGGGGCAAATAGAAGCAAGGAGACCACTGAGGAGGCTTTGGCATTATTCCAGGAGAGACATGGTTGATTCAAGCTATATTTTGGAGGCAGAGCTGTTAGATGGATTGGGCAGGGTGAGGGAAAGGGGACAGTCAGAGATGAATCCTTGCTTGTGGGCTTCAGCAGTTGGTTGGTGCCATTTACTAAAGAGGGAAAGATTGGATTTGGGGAGGGAAAAATCCAGAACTCCAATTTGAAATATAAAGTATGAGGGGTCTGTTAGACATGTAAGTGGAACTGTCAAGTAGGGAGTTAGAATTTAAGAGTCTGGAGTTCAAGGGAGAGAGAGGTCTAGGATGGAGACGGGGCTTTCAGAGATTTTAGCGTATTTAGAAGGCACTTAAATCCCTGGGATTAGATGAAATCATCTAGGAAGACATCTAGAGAAGAATGGTTAACTGAGACCTGAGCCACAGGGCTTCAATATTTGGGGGTTGATTTGAGGAAAACAACCAACATGGAAGACCCAAATAAATGCTAAAAGGCCTCTAGGGGTGAAAAAAATAAGCCCCTGGCCCACAGTGGCTTTCACATAATAATCTCTCCTTAAAAATAACTCTGTATTTTTCCCTTTCCGAATGACACATTACATGTAGTCCTTTCCTGAAGACAGAAGCAGTGTGTCTGTTCTTGTTCATATTGCAGACATTGATAAGTCCCTGTTCTGTGGCAGGCCTGGCCCTGAGTTAGGCATGTGGTCCTTGCCTTCAATAATGTCTTAGTCAGAGAGACTTAGGGAGACTGACACAAAGCAGTAATTCCAGTAGTATAAGTGCCTCAAGAAAAGTATATATGAGATGTTTTGGGTGTGTAGAGGAGGGAGCAGTTAACCACCTTGGGAGGCGGAGACTCCAGTTATTAGATTCTCTGCACTGTCATTTGTTTCCACATCAAAAGAAAATGATGTTATATTTACTTGCAGGAGCTAGTTTCAGAAGGACCAGTTCCCTGGGTTTCCAAGAATAGCGTAACATTCGTGGCTGAGCAGGTTTCCCATCATCCACCCAGTAAGTTACAGAGCTCCTCGGCAGTAGCCACTTTCAAACTGTTCTGTCTAAAGGGGGTCATAAAGAGCTCCATAACTGAGGCCACTGTACGGTCAGTTTTATGGCCACCTGTATCTTCCCAATCCTGTGAGGATTGGTTCCTCATATCTGTTCCTGGTATAAGTTCCAAAGACTCTATTAGGCTTCACTGCTTAATTATATATAAAAAGAAGGGATTTGAGAAGCCACCTTTTAGTGCTTCTGAAGTCATCTTTCACAGCATGAGCTGTGCTCTAGCGATCCCAGCAACTCTGAAGACAGTTTATATAAAAAAGACGTAGTTTCTGCACAGTGTATTCCTGGCATAGTGGAAAGAATGTGTGTCCTCCCGTGTTATTTGCTGGATGTAGCATTAAGACTGGTAATGCTGGATGGGCCCAGGTTGGGGCTGGGGCAGGAACATGCTTGCTGACCAGAAGAACAGACAGACCCTTTGTTTTTAAGCCTCTGGGATTGGTCATAGCCTCATGGTTTAGGGAAGTTCCTGCCCACATGGTCCTGAACGGTTGCTTGCATTGGGGGAAACAGGGTATAAAAGGCAGGTGGGTAATTCCTGACTACATTCAAGGCTGTTCTTTGAGGGGTAAAGGATTTTCCCCATGCAGCCAGTTTTTTCTCTGGGTGAATGGAGTTGGAGAGGGGAATATGGCTATGTAGTGCACTAATTGAAAACAATTTCTATTCAGTTTCAGCCTTTTATGCTGAGTGTTTTAACAAGAAGATACAATTCAATGCTCATATCTGGACCAAATCAAAATTCCTTGGGATGTCAATTGGGGTGCACAACATAGGACAGGGTAAGTCTGTGGGCTTTTGGTGGACTACAGTGTTAATAGAATTTTATGTCATTCTAATATGTGCTGGACACCTATCTAGTAAGAGTAAATGGCCCCAGAAAGCCAGTTTGGATGTCATTGTTTGCAGGGAAGCATGTGTATTGGCGGTGAGAGCAGGGGTGGGATGCAAGATTGATTTTCCCTAAACTGAATGGAGATTCCGTCAACTACTTAGCTGAAATTCCATCCCTTGTCTCCACAGGCTGTGTCTCGTGTCTAGACCATGATGAACATTACATTCTCACATTCCCCAATGGTTATGGAAGGCAAGTAGAGCTGTGTGCATTCCTCTGATTAGCCAGCAGCAGACCCTGCTGTTCCTTAAGCTGTGCCCCTCCTTTCTTTCCTCTGAACTGTCAGCCTTACCTGAAACTTTTGATTTTGCAGGTCTATCCTCACAGTGCCCTGGGTGGAACTAGGCGGAGAATGCAATATTAATTGTTCCAAGACTGGCTATAGTGCCAATATCGTCTTCCACACTAAGCCTTTCTATGGGGGCAAGAAGCACAGAGTTACTGCTGAGATTTTGTAGGTATTTTGTTTTTCTGCTTCGGTGCTTCTGCTTCTCTGAAATACTTTTCCTTTTGTCTTGAACTGTAACTCCCATCAGGAATTGACCATTTTAATGATTCTGTCTTTGTAAACTTACTTCACATCTTGTGTGTCATGTCTCTTCCTAAAATCTCATCTCAGAAGGAGACCTAAAATCTGGGTTCAGAACAACCTGAGGTCATTGGTGGGATTTCCTTCCTAGGAACCTGACTTGCAAATGGAGAACTGAGTCTTCCTGGATCTCCTAGCTAACCCAGATTATGGGTGCCTGACTCATTATTGCTGGATTGGACCATGAGCTAGCCCATACGGTAGACCCTGTGACTACCACCGAAGTGTCTCAGAGCCCTCATAGTCCTTTTTTCTGTGCCTTTGCTGGGGAAAAACAGTAACCATCACATCTTTGCTTGGTTCTGTTTGACACTCTAGGATCAGATGAAGACAGCTGTGCTGTCTGGGTAAACAGTCAGTTGGGTGGTTTAGAGGCTGCCTAGAAGAGGAAAATCTGTAGGACTTTCTCTGACCTCAAAGGCCTTATTGGGAACAGTGTTGCAGATGGAAGACACCGCATTGGTTAACCAGTTTTTTAGGGAGATAATTTAATTTGGATGACAGAATCAGCTCCAAAAAAATCTTGAGCAGGGCAGGACGGGACCACGAACACAAGATGTTTACTAAGGATCACTGTAAAATCCAAAATATTACTGCAGTCAGAAAATACGGGCAGAGGTTAGGGAATAGCACAAGTCACCACAGTAGTGCGGCAGCTCCCCTAAAATAGGCAGGTGGGGGAAATAGGATGTCCAGAACAAAGACCTGGGTGGGCCTGCTTCTCAGAATTCCTTAGAGGCAACCAACCAGCACCAACAGGAACTGCTAGCAGATTTTTTGGCCAGTCACAGCGACATATAATAGACTGCCTTCTGAAAGAGTGCTTGGTGGGCTTTTCAAATTAGGGTAATGTCTAAATATTATGAAAATAGTTTTGACCTTAAGAGGGTCTTGGGAAGCCCCAGGGGTCCCCAGACCATACTTTGAGAACCACTGCACAATAACCTTCTAAACCTGGAATCCTACCATTTTTCTTTCCCTTTGTCCTCCTTCACACAAAGCACCAAGTCATAGAGGAAGCAAGTTTCAGTCTACTGATAGCAACTTCATCCATCTACCCTGTGTATTTTTCTCTTTCTGACCTCCTAGCCTCTTTCTATGTCCATGCCTTGCCCTTCCTAATCTGTCCTTTGTTGTAATGCTTATCTTCTAAGTTCCGTACCTGCCATACACATCACTGTCATGTCCAAGTAAAACCTGTTGGGGCTTTTGAGGAAGGGATCCTTGCTTAGGAAAAGAGGTAAAATCGTTTGACCCAGAGGTCCCTTTCAGGCTGAAGATGAAAGCCTGGTCTCCAGCATTGTATCCTTAAGTGAAGCCTTCTCTGACCCTCATCCTAGCAGTGTTGCCCTTGGTCTCCAGTGCTCACCTGAACTCACCACAGCACTTGCCACCCAGAATCTCAATAGCAGTGTCTCCCCACTAGACTGTGAACAGCTCAAGGGCAGGGACTGTCCCTAGTTTGCCGTGGTCCCAGCACCTAGCGCATCTCATACCCACAGTTTCTGGGATCTTGAGTCTATTAGCATCTTCTTTAGGGCCCTCATTCTTATAGTTGGCTCTGAGAAATCCAGTTTTATTAAGCTGCCTTCACCAACGACTTCACAGTTGCTCTTCTGTGTTCTGCTCTGTGTAGGTAGGCCACACTAACGAGATTCTTTGGTAGAGAAATTTCAATTTGAGACTAACACAGATGTTTGTGTTTTTTTGTTTTTGTTTTTTAATCTAGTTCTCCAAATGACAAGAAGTCTTTCTGCTCAATTGAAGGGGAATGGAATGGTGTAATGTATGCAAAATACTCAACAGGGGTAAGAACCTGTGTTTTGCCACTTGTTTCAGGCTTCATTGAATCGTAGCCCGTCCCTTAACTCTGGCTTCCTTCATCTGGAAATTTAACCAGGATGAGCTCTAATGCCAGCTCTTCAGGGCAAGCCTTTTCCTTCTCCCACCTCTTACCTAGCAGTACAGGTAGTAGAATGATTTTTACTTTCCTCTCTCCCCTTAAAATACTCAAGAATAATATATGAAAAAAAAAAATGCTTGACACCATAGTAAGCACCCAGTACATGTTAGCTATATCATTAGAATGTATGGTATGTGTGTTTATAAATAAAATGAGGTGCTAAACTATTAACTCATGTGTGTTTGTATGTACACAGTTTGATTTTGTCTAAGAAATGTATTAACTGCCTGGCACCAGGGATACAGAAATGAGTAAGATAGTCCTTGCCCTCAAGGAACTTGCAAACTACCTAATTAAGGTAGGAGGGAGGTGGTATGGCATTAACAGGAGGAGCCAATGAATTGGATTTTGGACTCAGAGAATTTGAAATTTCAAAAGCACTTCAGAGTACTTAACATTAGGATTAGTTGTCTAGCTCTCCAAGAGATTACATCCCAAGCATGTAGCACATAGCCACATTGAAACTGTCTGTTGAATTGAGCCTTTACCAAGACTTAAAGCAAACAATTATAATTTAGGCTGAAGACTGCATATGGAACTCATTGTCTACATCACTAACATGTGGGATTTCATGATTAAATCTGTTGATGGGAAGAGTTGACTTTTCCTTCTAGAACAGTGTGAACAATAAAACATCTACCTCTTCTGTTTTCTAGGAAAATGTAGTTTTTATAGATACCAAGAAGTTGCCTATAATCAAGAAGAAAGTGAGGAAGTTGGAAGATCAGAATGAGTACGAATCCCGCTGGTAAGGAGATGACATAACTAGAGCTATTGCAGCAGTGCTCTTGCTATTGGCCAGGCATAGGTGCAGGGCTGGGTTGTAGAGACCGTATAGCAGGGTGTAACAGAGCACAGACTGAGTTTGAATGCCTGGGTTCATATGGAGCTCCACCACTTGCATTGTAACCATGACTATAAGCTACCCTCTCTTTGCCTTCTTTCCTGAAATGGTAACTACCTCAGCATTGTTGTAAGAACTAAATGAGAAAAACATGGAGCCTATGTATGATGCTTGGCATATAATACGTATAGAGTGTATGTTGACTTATCACCATCTTTATGGCTTGTAAGAGATGGTAGTGAGGTCCCAACTGAGATCATATATATATCAAAACATCTTTAGGGTCTCTTTTTTTTTTTAAACATCGTTATTGGAGTATAATTGCTTTACATTGTTGTGTTAGCTGCTGCTATATAACAAAGTGAATCAGCTATACGTACACATATATCCCCATATCCCCTCCCTTTTGTGTCTCCCTCCCACCCTCCCCATCCCACCCCTCTAGGTGGTCACAAAGCACCGAGCTGATCTCCCTGTGCTATGTGGCTGCTTCCCACTAGCTATCTGTTTTACATTTGGTAGTATATGTATGTCCATGCCACTCTCTCACTTTGTCCCAGCTTACCCTTCCCCCTCCCTGTGTCCTCAAGTCCATTCTCTATATCTGCATCTTTATTCCTGCCCTGCCCCTAGGTTCATGAGAACCATTTTTTTTTAAACACCTTTATTGGAATATAATTGCTTTACATTGTTGTGTTAGTTGCTGCTGTATAACAGAGTCAATCAGCTATACGTATACATATATCCCCATATCCCCTTCCTCTTGCGTCTCCGTCCCACACTCCCTAGGGTCTTTTTTGTTTGCAAGAAACTTTAAAAAAAATTCCATTTCTGAGTATTTTAGTATGTATCTGTAAAGGGACTTTTTCAAAAAAACACAAAAAACACCAGCCACAATATCATCATTGTACTTTTTAAAAAATCAGTTATTCCTTAATATCATCAAATATCTAATTGGTATTCAATTTTCTAGTAGTCTCAAATGTCATAATTTTCCCCCTTCCATTTGTACAATAAAATCAGGATCTTTTGGTGGTATGAGGAATCATGCACTAAAGTCCTTTGTTTAGCATATTAGGGGATTTCTTAAGTGAAGAAGACCTTACAAATTATAACCCTGCCTGTGTCTTTAACTTGTTAACAGTCTGCTTGCCTGGACTGCCTGCTCATAGTTATAAGTGGAAGTCTATAGACATTTATGCTCTGCTACTCACACAAGGGGAATCTTAGGATGTCTGCTTTTCTAGTTCCTAGGAGTCTTCACTTTAAAGTGTTGTTTGGACCAGCCTTGTCAAGTTATCATCTTCCAGGCCTTGAGAGGAAGCCAAATCTTCTACCCCACCCTAAGCCTCTGCAGTGCATCTCTTGACCCTTATTCTCTGTATTCAAACTGCTTCTCCCAGATTTCGGTATTAATTCCAGGGGAGTCTTCATGAAATAGAACTTCTCAGCTCCTCTGATCTGATCTTACTATATACCCCTTTTGGTTTATACTAAGGGACACTGAAGCCCTAGAGAGGTGAACTGACAGCCCCAAGGTTGCATCACTAGTTAAAGGTACAGCCAGAAGTGGAATCCCAGTCTCAGCTGTTTTTTCTCCTCTGTTGTCCTAACCGTATATCCAGCTTTCTGCCCATCCTGTATTTCCTCCTTTGACAACTAGCAGTGGAATCTTCTGAGACCACTTCTCTGTTCTTTACTCCAGTGCCCTGGTGTCAGCCGAAGGAGATTTATAGTCTGTGAACTACAGCATTTAAAGCCATTTGACTTGTACTGTAGTGATGTTATATTCTAGATGGATCTAGCCTTTCATTCTCAAGACTGCTAACTCCTCTGTCCATCAAGTACTTATTAGCACCTTCACTTCTTTTCTTTAGCCTTTGGAAGGATGTCACTTTCAACTTAAAAATCAGAGACATTGATGCAGCAACTGAAGCCAAGCATAGACTTGAAGAAAGACAAAGAGCAGAAGCCCGAGAAAGGAAGGAGAAGGAAATTCAGTGGGAGACGAGGGTAAGCTTGCTTTGGAAGCCTGCCTCAGTCTCCCTACTGCTGTTCCCTGAGCTGTAACTCATTTGTTCATTTCAGTGAATACTGAAGTACCAAGTAAGCATGGTGATGAACGAGATGAACACTCATTTCAGGGCTGGGGGTAGGGGGAGCACATAAAATAATTAAAGGTATGATATTATAGAAGTACAGAGCAAGTGTGTAACTGAATTCTCCCCTTTTCTCTTACAGTTATTTCATGAAGATGGAGAATGCTGGGTTTATGATGAACCATTACTGAAACGTCTCGGTGCTGCCAAGCATTAGGTTGGGAAATGCAGGATTTGCTCCTGGTGACCCGGGCAGGAGGCACAATGAAGTAACAGTCTTCCTTTGGGAGAACCTATTCACTCCCTTCTTATTGCAGTGGTTCCTATCTCAGGGATACTGGACTTTCTGATGCAGATGAACAATTAAAGCGAGAAAAGCTTCCCTTTTTCCTGTTCTGTGGCAGTTACAGTGTTGACTTCGGTCTTGAGAAAAACTTCAGGTTTTGAAAACAAGATGTCTGCTCCTTTTCCAAATCCCACATTATAAATCCCAGTCTCAAACTCTGCACTCTAGTATTGCTGTTGAGATATACAACATCTGTTTCCTAATTCATATAATCTTGGGTTATATATATATATATATATATATATATATATATATATATATATATATATATACACACACACACACACACACACACATATATACATATATACATATATATAATATAGGTGATGCCAGATTTTTCATAAATACGCCATCTACTGTAAATATTGGTTCCTCTTGAGTTGTTTTAGAAAATTTAGCACAACGTATTAAAATCACGTGTTAGGAAATTTCATGGTCTCACCTACAATAACTTTTACTTTGGAATTGAACTATTATTAAATTGTATCCAACTCTGGACTACAGTTTAATTATACTCAGTGCTTCTTAAGGCTTCATAAAGTAATTTTTCCAACCTTTTTTTTTTTAGTGTGTTTCTTTTATTATTTTTATGATTAAACTTGAACCCAGTTATTTGGCAGCCTTGAATACAGGAGCTAGCTTTTTACAGGGACTCTTGAAGTAATGAAGGGGTCCATCCTTTTCCTTCCTTAGGCTCTGTGTTCTGTCTTTAGCCCCCACAATGCTATTCGCAAGTTTTAATTGAACTCTCAAGTAGTACACATAGGGCTACCGACATTTTATCCAAAAATATTTTATTGCCTTAGAGAATTTGGGAAGAATGTTTATTTTTAGATCCCCACCCCACACCGAAACAAAATATAATAAAAGGAATGCCACAGCAGCAAATGGCTCATTCTGAAGGGCAATACAGAATTACCTTTATTTTTAAATACATTAAAAACAACAACACAGGTATTAGTATTAGCACCTGGCATTTAGGTACTAAGAAGACATCAATTACATAGGGCCTCTGAAGCCTGTCATACACAACTGGATTCTCAATCTGAGAGGACCAGGACAGGCCAGGGTGTCTCAGATGGCTCCTGCAAGCTTTTTGGTTACATTGGCCCACCTGCTAATTTCTCTCTGCAGCTGCTATAGTAACCCTTGGTTTGTTAGTCACAACAGAAGGAGGGGGGGGGGGGGGGGCGGGAACAAATTCTATGATGCCAGTGCAAAAATTCAGTGGAAGCCCTAAGGCAGTAGTAGTGTAACTAACTTCATAAAATTCAAACAAACACTTTTAAATACACAGTGCTTCAGGCCAATGAGACTGCAGTTTATTTGACTATTTTATGGTAGGGGAGAAGGTTAAGTCTTGATGTGAAAGCCCTGATATCAATAACGGGGATGGTACAATCTGCCAGCAGAGGAGAGGCTGGCAGGTAGGTTAGCTGCATCACTTCACAAGAAGAGTTTGAATCCTCACCGGAAGGGGTACCATCCTCTTCCGGCTCGTACTTCCCAAATCCAACAACCTGAAAGAGGCCAAAGACTTGAGGTGAGAGAGAATGCTGACCAAATTTGGGCAAAGACCTGTTAGGCTCTCTGATACCAATCTAAACTCAGGGAATGGTAAACGTGCTAAATGACAACCCTGGAAAGGACAGAGCTACAGCTTAGGTAACTGTACTCACATGAACGCTGAGCATTTTACTTCCTGGTCCTCTATGGGCCTTGAACCAGTTGACTAGGTCTGATTTTGAGAATGATTTCAGTGCTTCAATCTTAAAGGGGGAAGGGAGGACAGGAAAGAAAGAAAGCTATAAAAGACTAACAATGTATTTTCTGTAAAGGTATTAAACATAACACCCTAGGCAGACCTCCTTGATCCTGCTTTTTGCACATCGTTTTATTCTTCCACGTTTCAGCTGGCTCCCAACCTTCTAGAGAAGGATAAAAATGAGCCTCTGACACACCTTCATGTTTCTTAGCAATGACTGACCCTGGCAGGTAGCAGATGGTGTAATTACAGCTGAGTACTGTACGCTGAGCCAAACCCATCACACCTTAGTGTCACCTCTCAGGTACATGGTAATGGTACACTCTGGCTTCTAATAGGAAAACCGCAGAACCTCAAGAGCTGGGCTGACTGAAGCCTCTTGTTAAATAACCCCTCTGCTTCAATGTCCTTTGGTAATTCACCACATAGGGTTATAGTATCAGAGCTATGGATTGCAGTGCCCAGAGCTCTTTTTCACGGGATTTATTACTTTGGGCTAGAATTTGTCACAAAGACCTATACACAGAATCCTTAAATCTGGGGAAGGAACTCCATAAAATTGAGAACCAGAAGTTCTCAATTTTCTTTAAGTAAGTAGCAGAAGCCGTTTTTCTCCCAAACCTTACAGGGAACCTAAGTACATAATAAAAAAGTGAGAAAAAAAAATGTATATATATGCATAACTGAATTACTTTGCTGTACAGCAGAAATTAACACATTGTAAATCAACTATACTTCAACTTTTAAAAAATGGATCTGACTGAAATTGGGGGAGCAGAAGTAAGGATTAGCAAGCATCCTGCTCACTTGGCCACCTAAGGCTCTAGAGAAGCCAGTCTGGAAACAAGATTTGATCAATCACATCAAGGAATGGGCAAGAAAATAACTTGCCCCAGGTTTCTCTTCCACGCAATACCAATTTGCTTAGAATTGTGTCTCCTGCTAAATCAGGAGTCCCTTTCAGGGCTGTCTTACTCTGAAAACGGTGTTACTACCTCATGGGCAAGGCGGTCAAAGAGATACTGCTGGGTCACCACTTCGTTCCAGTTCCTGTCCACCTCCTCCCCAAGGTGGGTGTCCTCGCACTCCTTCAGCTTGATCAGAGCTGTGACCTGTTACCATCAGAAAGAGACACCCTCAGCTGTGGCCTCACACCAGTTCCCTCAGAACACACTTGGCCCTGTCCAGTCTGCTTTGTGATGGACCTGCCAGCATGATGGGGAGGGATGAAGCTGGGGAGACATGGTCAGATTAAGGGGCGGGGTGGGGGGCTATAGAGCTCAAGAGCCAGCCAGCATACAGCACTGTTAAAAAGACTGGTGTCTAGTTGTCATGAGGGCTTGGGTGGGCCAAGGAACAAAAGACCAGGCCAACACAGTAAAGTCACCTGGGTGTTGAATGCATCCTCAGTGAGGTTCTCAATCTTCACCTCGAAGCTAGAAAGAAACTCTTCTATCTTCTTATCAACAACTTCAGAGCTGAAACAAAACACCTTCAATTACAAGTCATCAGTGACCAGGTCTCAAGCAGAAGGCAAAGGAGAGAATCAGGGCTAAGGCATATTTCCAGGAAAGAGGCTGAAGTGATATTCTCCCCTAAGCTGTGGGAGGGAAGGGAACGGTGAAGAACGCTACCCCTACCCCGCCTCTAGCCCAATTTCCTGGTATCCTCACAGGAAGCAGTAGACAGCCATGCTGACCATTCCAAAGCTGAGAACCAACAAGGCCTTGTATTGGGTTGGCCCAAAGGTTCGGTTTTTTTCCATAAGATCGGTCTAGTAGCGCTTAGTTGTCTTTAACTTCACTCAAAACAATTTTTTTAGATTGTATTGTGACAGCTGTCATATCAGTGTGCATTTAAAAAAAAATATCAAAGTTGGTGAATTTTTGTGTAGCCATTTTAATATTGAAGATGGAAGAAAAAAAGCAACATTTTCGGCATATTAAAAACTCAACTGAAACGCAAAAACAAATCTGTGCAGTGTATGGAGAAGGTGCTGTGACTGATCGAATGTGTCAAAAGTGGTTTGCAAAGTTTTGTGCTGGAGATTCTCACTGGACAATGCTCCACGGTCGGGTAGACCAGTTGAAGTTGAGAGTGATCAAATCGAGACATTAACAGAGAACGATCAACGTTATACCACAAAGGAGAAGGCCGACATATTCAAAATATCCAAATCTAGCATTGAAAATCATTTGCACCAGCTTGGTTATGTTAATCGCGTTGATGTTTGGGTTCCACATAAGTCAAGCGAAAAAAACCTTCTTGACCACATTTCCGCATGCAATTCTCTCCTTAAACGTAATGAAAACGTTCTGTTTTTAAAACAAATAGTGACAGGCAATGAAAAGTGGATACTGTACAATAATGTACAGAGATCGTGGGGCAAGCGAAATGAACTACCACCAACCACACCAAAGGCCGGTCTTCGTCCAAAGAAGGTGACGTGTATATGGTGGGATTGGAAGGGAGTCCTCTTTTATGAGCTCCTTCCGGAAAAGCAAACGATTCATTCCAACAAGTACTGCTCCCAATTAGACCAACTGAAAGCAGCACTCGACAAAAAGTGTCCAGAATTAGTCAACAGAAAACACATAATCTTCCATCAGGATAACGCAAGACCACATGTTTCTTTGATGACCAGGCAGAAACTGTTACAGCTTGGCTGTTTAGTTCTGATTCACCCACTGTATTCGCCAGACATTGCACCTTCGGATTTCCATTTATTTTGGTGTTTCCAAAATTCTCTTAACGGACAAAATTTCCATTCCCTGGAGGACTGTAAAAGGCACCTGGAACAGTTCTTTGCTCAAAAAGATAAAAAGTTTTGGGAAGATGGAATTATGAAGTTGCCTGAAAAATGGCAGAAGGTAGTGGAAAAAAATGGTGACTACATTGTTCAATAAAGTTCTTGGTGAAAATGAAAAATGTATCTTTTATTTTTACTTTAAAACTGAAGGAACTTTTTGGCCAACCCAATACCTTGCTTGTAGCATGAATGCCAGGTCGGGCATCTCTGCCTTTCTGGTCCTCAGATATGCCTGAAGAGAGGAAGCAGTGGCAAGCCCTGCAGTCACCATAGGACTTGAGTCAAGCCCTATGGGCCCACTCCTCATACTTACCATTGGTAAGTCCGGGATCAGGCCATCTATGAGCCAACCCCTGCAGCTGTGACTAAATGGGAAGCAAATGGTCAGAGCTGCCTGAGGTTTAAGGATGCAGTCCCTATTCTCTGTGCCAAGAAAAATAATAGTTGGGCCCATCTACTCACTCGTTTACTCACTTGTATTTGGTTGCCTGAGTCCCCACGGTGACAGAGAATCCTAGAATCCCAGATGTATTCCTACAGGTAGGGTAGACATGGTACCTACAGCCAGAATGAAAAGTCCTATGAGCTCAGGTGGTCACCTAGGCCCTGTCCTCAGAGGCACTAGAGAGGAGTGGGAAGGGTTTCTGCTCATGTTACTGGACCTGAAGGTCCTGGAAGAGGATCCATAAATGTGTACATGTAGTTTACTCTCAGGTTAGAGTATCCAACCCTCTCCTGAACTGTGGACCACAGGCTAGCTTTTTCTCTTGCTAATCTTGAAGCTTGGCCAAACTGAGGGCTTGGTCATAGTCCACGATGCAATTTCCAGAAGTTTTGACCAGTAGGTATGACTCTAAGGCATGAAAGGACCAAAAAGCTCTGAGAGATTGCTCAGTCAGGATATTTGATAAACTTAAGCCTGCAAAGTAAGCCCCAGATCTTATTTGAGCTCAATTTTCTTGCCAGCAGACTTACCCAAGGGTCTGCTTGGTTCGAAGGAAGTCAAAACAAGGCTCTTCCATGTGCATCTGTAATTCAACATACCATCAGCTCAACTCCTCCCAGCAGAGAAACTTCCATTTCTTCCCCCAAAAGTGTTACACATGATCCCAGAGTCCAGCCTCCCTTACTGCCTTCTTCCTAAATCGCCCAGGCCCCCTGTCCATGCTCATACTGGGTGAGAAATACTAAATAACCATCTCACCTACCAATCACAGATCTCTGACCACTCCCAAGTCCCTAGCCCTCAGGTAGAAAGGCCAGAAGGCCAGTCCTCACAGTGGGTCAGGGGCTCATGAACATCGTGACTCTCCTTTATACAACTTACCACAAGCAGCTCCATAAGAGTGTATTCTTTCAGACTCCTGGCACCTGACTGAAAGAAAAAGCTGATCTGACCAACTGAAAATCCAATGGCTTACAGGGCTTTTTAATAATCCAGCTATTCTCAGCAACCATTTATTCAGGTATTCAGAAGAGTACTATCCCACTCTTCTCTTCCAAGAGTTTATCATACCCTCTGTTGCTATACTTTCTGCCTTCCCACAAAACAGGAGATCTGTGAGGACAGGAATCATGCTTGATGATTTGTATTCCCAGCCCTAGCACAGAACTGCAGGCAGACATGGAGGTGAGTCGAATAATCCCTGACCTGCCAGCTCCTGCCCAAAGAACCCAGAACTCCTGCCCAAACTAAAATCAAGTACTTGCAGTTCAAGGTCCTAAGGAGGAGAGCAGGAAATGTCTGGGTAACTGGACCTATTCCTCAGATGGAGAGGATATGAATAGGAGCTTCTGCAGCCACACACACGGACCCAAGACCAGTTGATAAGAAAAATGCATAAGAGGCAGATACCACACTTGGAGACCACATCCTGGCTGTCCTGGAGACTGGCAAAACAACAGGATGAAAGAGGGCAGGAGGCCAACGAGCAAGTGTTGCCAGTGCATCCCAGTCAGACTCGTGCAGGCTCCTCTGATACAGACTCATTACTATTCCTTCCTGCATCACCTGAGGAAGCTGAAGCCTCTGTGCCCTGCAAGCCCTGTTTATCAGCAACAAGATTCCCTGTATGCCTCTGAAAGGATTGCAACAAAACTATTCAAAACCTTGTATCAACTTCCTGTTCAAAATGCTCTCTGTGAGGAGGGAAGTGGTTCCCCAAGGGAAGCAGTTTGTATTAGAAGCTAGTGCTAAGAGGTGATCCATGGAAAGCACCTCAACAGACTCCGTCTTGCAATACAAAATCCTGCCTGAAACTGGAGAAATACTACTCTCTCTGGGTTAAGCACCAGAAATGTAGACAGGGCTAAGCAGGGCCAGGTCATACCATATATGAAGTTTGGGACCTGGTAGTCATTGCAGCTTCAAGTAAGCTGAGAACCTGGGAAAAAAAACCCAGGTAGCTACAGCCAGAGGAAGACAGGCTCTACAGACAAGCTGGGCCTCTGGGGAAAGATTCAGGCCCAGGGCCAGAAACACAGGAAAAGGACAAGGTGACGGTGAAGCCATGCAGCCCTGCCCAAAGTTCAGGCCAGGAATCTTCACAAAGCCAGACGGAGAAGTGACTTCCTCATGTAGAAAATCCAGGACCATAGCAGCAGCTATAGGAGCCCCAGAGTTTGGGAAGTCTGAGATCAGCCTAGATAGACACAGGTCCCCATAGTCCTAGAAGCGAGTATGACTAACCACAGGCTAAAGTAGTCTACGAGCCAACTGAGATTGTTGCAGAGCTCTTCCTTATTTTAAGCACCATCCCATCTCTCCAGAATTATGTGGAAAAAACACAGGATTTGAGGACAGAAGGTATAAATTCGAGCCCCAGCTGGTATGACCTCAGGTAAATGAAGGACCTCAGATCCATCATCCATAAAACAGAGGTGATAAATCCTATCTCTCAGGTGCTTTGAAACCTTTAATTATGACTCTGGTATTCATTCTGTTTACTGTATATTGGTTGACTGGCTATGTTTATTTTTGTCACATTTTTAAAACTGTCCTTTTAACAAATGTCCTCCTGCTCCTTGGAGTTCTGACAGGGGAACATGTAGGAATTTCCAGCCATACTTCAGTCTCTGTCCCTCTGGACTAGTGGTTGGGTGATTAATAGAAGCACTGTGATTGAAAAAGGATCCACTTCACTGACAGGAAAAATTTTTAAATGTAGCTGCTTCAAGAGTACAAATGACCCCAAGCATATAACCACAGAGTAACTGCAAAAGGTCCTTGAAGAGCATAGGCTCACTTCTCCCAGATACTTTGGACCTTCCACCAGGCTTTAGTGTCCTAAAGATACTTAGCCATGAGGACAGCTGTGTGCAAAGGGGCCACTGACCTGGTAGTATACAGTGACTTCAGAGTTGGCATCACCCCTGTTCAGAGCTCTCACTTTGCATAGGTGGTGGCCACTGGGCAGCTCTACCACCTGGAACTGCACAGGCATCTCCTGCTCCAGAGGCACGAAGTTCAACTTGCTGCAAAACAACCAGTGTGGGTTACTGAGGCCGTGCCTTTATCCTCTTACCTGCGCCCCCAAACTGTGAAAAGGTCAGGCCTTCCACAGTCCCATCTGAATTGTTTTGTTTATATAACTAGCCTCAAAAAACCTACTACGAGAAGCATCTCCATTGTGGATTTAGTAATAACTGAGTTTTGGTCTTGAGGCCCTCATGCTATTAAGAACACATAACTCCCAAAGAGAAAACTCAAACCAATACTCACTCAACAACATATTTCAGGAAATCCGTAGATTCCTAGGAGGCAAAAGAGAAGAAAATAACTATATTAGGCTCTCCTGACATTAATTTCACCCAGAACCAACTAATACCAATATTCTAACTGCTTGGGAAGCCCTGGAGTGCATTAGGAAAGCAGATATAGTCTATCACCCTAAATGCTGGTCATTCATTCACTGGGCTTATCATTCACTGATTCAATACTGATTATGTTTGTTGAATAGTAAGGCTCTCAACTGAAGTGGCTCTTTTTCTGTTCTCCCTTGGTGCTCTGTTTACCTGTCCACTGTGAAACTTTCCCCACTGGATCAAACTTAATTGTTCAGTTTACCCCACTAGGCTGTGTTTTAGAAACCTGGATCTATTAATACAGAACCTGGCATAGAGTGAGTGACAGAATAATACTTAATAGTAAGTGAATGATGTATCCCCTCCCCTTCTTAAGACTTGTTTTCTAATCTATGAGGGATAAGTGGAGAGGTTAGCTTATCTCTAAAGTGGTCTCCGCCTGGGGCAATTCATGGTACTAAGTCCTCTGAACCAAAAGGACCCCCACACAGTACTCCCACTGTCCTCAGAGAAGCAGGCAGCTATTCCTGCTCTTCTCCCTGTTTTTAAACTTTCTGCTGGCATGACAGAAACCAGGGCTGGTTTTGGGGTTGGGGGATAAAGACAGAGAAGCAGGGAGGATAGCAGCCAATCTCGAGAGTGGCCATTTATATATTCCATTAAAGGGCCAGTCCTGAGAAACTGGGAGGCCATGGAGGAAGAGGTCAAGAGCCAAACAGTTTAGGGACTGTCCAAACAAGCACTCTTGGCTGGAAGAGGCCTCAGTTAGTTACATGGTCCCACAGACACATCCAATTCAATATGGGTCAAAACCAACTCCCCATATGCCCCCAAACCTACACTGTTCCTACTCTCTACCAACCCACCGGTTCCAGTAAGAAATCTGGGCATCATCCTAGAGCCCTCCCTTCTCCCTCACCCCCATAGCCAATCAGTCACTGCCTTTGATCATCCTCTACCTCATTATTTCTTAAGCATTTCTTTTTCATTTATTTTGCCTAACCTCAGGCTTCATCATTTTCACCTCAACTTTTTTATTGTGGTAAAAATACATAAGTTTACTATCCTGACATTTTTTAAGTGTAAAGTTCTGTAGTGTTAAGTATATTCACATTGTTGTGAAATGGAACTCCACACTTTTCATCTTGCAACACTGAAACTCAATACCCATAGAAACAGTGACTCCCCTTCTTTCCCTCCACAACCCCTGGTAACCACTATTCTACCTCCTGTTACTGTGACTGCTCTAGAGATCTCATATAAGTGGAATCGTACTTCATGTCAATTTTTATAACAGTTTCATAACTGGTCTCTCTGGATCTTTCTTAATGACAAATCCTCTTTTAAATCCTTCAGTGGTTCTCCATTTACTATAAGATAAAGCCCAAGCTCTGTAGCTTGACATACAAGTTTGACATACAAGTTCTGCCTAAGTATATGTGAATCTATATATATATACACACATCCCTCACCACTCCCCAGCTCCCACTTTAATTTCTAAATTAAACTGTTCGTAGTTTCCACAGTCTTCAACAAATGTAACCAATACCATATATTTACCAAACCCATTTAACTCAAAGTCCTGTCCAATAGCAGCAGTCTCCTTCATAAGAAAGTCTTGCTTAGCATTGGAGGGGCCAGTTTCCCTTCTAAACAGACTGTGACAATGCTGGCCTGCCAGACTACAGAGCTTCCCCTTTAGGGAAGAACTAATGCAATTCCAGAGCCCAGAACGGCATTCAAACCTGGCCAGCAGCAACAGAGCACCTCACACTCACTGTGCTTGTGACATTTCCTTGTACCAGGCCCTCAACAAAGAGCTGGGATTTTAACTCTCTGACGAAGCTCAGCAGAGACTCAAGGGAAAGGCCATCCATCAAAGCCCGATACTTGTCAATCATAGACCAACGGGCATATTCCAGGATTAAAAGCCGAACGTCTCTGTACAGAGAGCAGAAAAAAAAAAGTTTTATTGTAAGAAATGAATCTTAAGGGTAAAGAAGGATTTAAGTTTCTATAGATGGTGTGTTCTAAAAAGAGGCAATTTCTATCACAACTTAAGATAGGGAAACAATGTCATAATCACCAAAAAGCATTTAAAACTGCATATACAAACTATTACATAGATTATTAGCTCATTGGTACAACTCACTTATCTGTTTCAATTGCAAAATAAATTATTTCACATAAGCTGCCAGATGAGCCATACACCAATTTAGTATTACTATTTTGATTTGAAATCTCACTAGCATTTATTAATTACTGGAGGTGATCATCATGGATATCTATTACTACAATGACAATACAGTGTAAGTGGCTCTGGGCCAGAATCAGACTAACCCCCTCCCACACACAGTAAGCTGTTTGAACATGGCAAGTTACCTAACATTTGTGACTCAATTTCTTCATTTGTAAAACAAGGGAAATAATAATGGCTACCATTACAGAATTTTGGTGAGAATTAAATAAATAAATGCACTTAAAAGTTCTTAGGTCTAACACATAACAAATCTTCAATAAACAGGTGTTGTTATTACTCTACCACATTTTAATAAAGTAGTATTCAGGAGTTATAGGATACACAGGCTATTTTTCATCATATCAATAGTTCCAGACAACTCTCCTTTCCAACTTATATTTGGTTATGAGTTTTTGTAACTTTTTGTGATCAGATTATCAGTTATTACATGTCTGATTCTTAACTGTTCCCTCCCCTGCTTTCGAATTTTGGACATTTATGGGCTCATTATAACTATGTCAAAAGCAGGGCCTCTATATAAAGTTATGCTCTTTGTTTACCATTTATAGATGCCCAGCAAGCAGATCAAGTAGGGGCTTGCAAGCCATGTGCACAAAGGGCTGTATCTGCTCAGAGGGGACTTTTTTCCCCTTCCACAAAGGCTCTACCTGCTGATAGAGGTTACCCCAAGGGTGTACTTTTTTCTGATTCACACAAAGGTAAAGAACAGGCTCTGATGAAAAGGCCCAGGAGGGTTGCCTATTAGCAGAGGGTTTAAGCATTAGTACGCAGACTGTCCAGAGCCTTTTTGCTCTCTTCTGGAACCCTGGATGAATTCTTGGATAGTTGCATTTGTCAGATAAGTGATGTGTTAGGCAATTTAACTCAGCTACTTATCACAACATCCAATACGCTAAAATCACCATATAATCACCAGTAAGCAATTTTGAGCCACAACAAAGTCAGCATTTTTTGAACTGTTATTTACTTACAAACTTTGGAAAAAGCACCCTTTTTACCTTTAGCCTCTAATTAAGTATAGTAGGCTGCTTTCAGTCCTACTGACAGATAGCTACTTACACTGGGTTTAGAAATCCTATAACTCTGTGGGCTGGTTTCCTAAAACACAGCAGATTTCTATCACATCTGAATTAGCACTGAAACTACAGCCTCATCCCCCACACTTAATTTCCAGGAAGGCAAATACTTTCAGGCCTTCAAAGTATAAGCTGATCCCATCCATGTATACCCACTTGGCCAGAGTCTCAGGCTTGATGAGGATGTTAAAGTAGGTCTTCTTCAACTGCTCAGTTATCATTGTAAAGACAGCTGGTGTGGAACTGAACTCCGCTAAGTAGTCAATAATAAGCTGAAACAGCAGCTAAGAAGAAAAGAAAGAAGCACCTTAAGTGGAGAAGCATGGAAATCCACTAATGTTTAGGGGGAAAATGTTTCCCACTGGCCTTTACCAGGGGCCCAGTATGGTAATAGGCATTGCGCAGGACATAAGAGAAGTACTAATGACTCAAAGAATCTTTAGGAGCTAATATTCTCAATAACTCTCAAATTTGGAGCAATGAATTTTCTTTTTCTTTTTTATAATTTTTATGGGTATTTTAAAACATTTTTCCTTCCAACTAAACTTAAAAATAATTTTATCCAGCATGTCCACTGCCACTAAATGTGATTTTAATTGGGAAAATGTAATTTTGGAAATAATGACTTTATATCAACCTGTCCTACCCAGAAACATGATGAGTCTCTCCCTTATTTAAAGTCTTTTTTATATGCTTCAAAAAGATTTAGTTTTCTTTAGATAGGTTCTGTACTTTTCTTATTCATTCTTAGATATTTTATTATTTTTCTCCATATTACAAATGGGATATTTTTTTCCCAATCCATTTCTAAGTGGTTATTGCACTACAGGAAAAGGAGCCATTTATTTTGATATACTGATCTTGTAATGAGTCATATCACAAATTATTTTTTAAATTCTAGTAGTATCTTAGGTTTTCTAAGAATACAATCATATCCCCTGAAAAGAAAAATACTTTTTCCCTTCCAAGTCTTTTTATTTTTTGACTTTAATGTATTAGCCAGAAACTCTAAAATAATGTTGAGTAATAGATGTGATCATGGGTATCCTTGGCTTGTTCCCAATTTTAATGTTCAGCATTTCATCAGTTAGTGTAACATTTGCTGTTAGTCTTTTAATTAAGGTTTTTATTGTGGTTAAGTAACTTCCCTCCATTCCTACTTATTAGGAATGACCACTCAAATTTATCAAATGATTTTTTGGGCATTTATCACTATATTCACATAGTGTTCCTCAACTGACTTGTGTTATAATGATTTATGTTCATCAACTTCCTAATACTGAACAACCAACCTCTGCATTCCTGGCACTTGGTCATGGTTAATTATTCTTTTTGTTCTATTGTTGAATTTAATTTTCAAGTTTTTAGAATGTTTGACTCCATATTTCATAGGTGAAACTGATCTCCAGTTTTATATACATATTTATAGTCTATATCAAGTTTTAATGTTAAGGCTAGGTAAGCTTCATAAAATGAAGAACCTCAAACAGTTTTCTACGGTTTGTATTTTTAAAAAGCTCTCCAGGTAATTCCAAAACTTTAATATGTTTGGATTTTAAGCTAAATTATATTTAGGCTTTTGAAGGTTAGTAAAATATTCCATGGTGTCTCCTCCTAAGACCAATCTTTGTTCCCTGGGGAGACTGACAGGGATGAGGGTATAAAGGAGAGAACTATCTAAGATATGGAGGCTATATCACCTCTTAGCACAGGTCTAATTTCTGCCAGGTCCTCTCCTCCAGATTTTTTCTTGTATGAGCGCAGTTCCCCAAACTTTAATATATGTTCTACCCAAGAAACCAAGATATAAAATTTGTTGTTGGGTACATTATATTATTTTACCTGGTACTTGATGATCTAATCCTTTAGCTAGCATCCCATATTATTTCTTCCTTTACTGATGAAGTTTTTGACAAAGTGACATTGAAATATATTCTTTACCAAAAGATAAATCACTGACAAGATATAAACTCTGTTTCTAAAGAGTCAGAAACTTAGAAGGAAAACAAGACACACACACTTGAAACAATGGAAAAGAGTGCAAGAAGAGGAAGAAACAACACAAACATCTGAGTTCTACTCTATGTCAGGCAACGTGTCAGGTGCTTTAAATTTGTCCTTGCTGTATGGCATGAAATTATGCTCAAACCAGTCCTAAATGCCAGTGTTGGCTGCAGAGAAACAGACAGCAAAGGGAAGTGAAATCAAGCCTGAAGCACAGGCTGTGTTGTATCCATTACTAATGCATACAACACTGATTAATGTAATTAATTAATGAATATATGTTGGTCTTGTGTGGCCAAAGTTAGAATACCTGTCATCAGCCAAAAACACACAATAATCCATATTAATAAACATTTCTTTCTACGTACAGCACCTCATGCACAAGCCTCTATGCTTGGTGCTATAGGCACAACAAACATAAATATAAAATTTTAAAGCTGTCTGTGAGGAAATTAGAGCACTGTACTTACAGGTAGTTTGTGGTTGAATCCTTTCACTCGAATAATTAAACCATGTTCTCCAGCTACCAGCTTATACTCCAGCTGTGCCACATCTGCTTCATAAGCTGGTTCCGCAAGGTTATGGGTAAGGATATTGACAAAGATATCAAAGAGGACCACACTAAGAGTATAAAATGCAAATAGCATCATTAATTGGCAAGAAATAGACAAATGGATTTGCTTTGACTTAGAGTAAGAAACTTCACTTTTATAAAGATGTTAATTCACTACTCCAGAATGTAAAACCATATATACTAATTGAGTTCAAAGGTAAATACAGCTTACCCAGGACTCAGTTTCACAGGGGCATTACAGAACTCCCAACTTCAGCAATGCTTCCCTATCTTTTTCATGTCACGCACACAGAGAAAATGTAATATTGGGTTGGCCAAAGGTTCGTTCGGTTTTTTCCGTAAGATGGCTCTAGTAGTACTTAGTTGTCTTTAACTTCATTTGAAACAATTTTGTTAGATTGTATGTGACAGCTGTCATATCAGCGTGTATTTAAAAGAAGACTCATCAAAATTGGTGAATTTTTGTGTAGCCATTTTAATATTGAAGATGGAAGAAAAAAGCAACATTTTTGGCATATTATGCTTTATTATTTCAAGAAAGGTAAAAACGCAAGTGAAACGCAAAAAAAAAAGATTTGTATAGTGTATGGAGAAGGTGCTGTGACTGACTGAACATGTCAAAAGTGGTTTGAAAAGTTTCGTGCTGGAGATTTCTCACTGGACGATGCTCCACGGTCAGGTAGACCAGTTGAAGTTGAGAGCGATCAAATCGAGCCATTAACTGAGAACACTCAACATTATACCACGCAGGAGACAGCCGACATACTCAAAATATCCAAATCAGGCGGTGAAAATCATTTGCACCAGCTTGGTTATGTTAATCACTTTGATGTTTGGTTTCCACATAAGTTAAGCGAAAAAAACCTTCTTGACCATATTTCCGCATGGGATTCTTTACTTAAACGTAATGAAAACGTTCTGTTTTTAAAACAAATTGTGACGGGCGATGAAAAGTGGATACTGTACAATAATGTGGAATGGAAGAGACCGTGGGGCAAGTGAAATGAACCACCAACAACCACACCAAAAGCTGGTCTTCATCCAAAGAAGGCGATGTTGTGTATATGGTGGGACTGGAAGGGAGTCCTCTATTATGAGCTCCTTCCGGAAAACCAAACAATTCATTTCAACAAGTACTGCTCCCAATTAGACAAACCGAAAGCAGCACTCGACAAAAAGTGTCCAGAATTAGTCAACAGAAAACACATAATCTTCCATCAGGATAACGCAAGACTGCATGTTTCTTTGATGACCAAGCAAAAACTGTTACAGCTTGGCCGGGAAGTTCTGATTCATCTGCCGTATTCACCAGACATTGCATCTTCAGATTTCCATTTATTTTGGTGTTTCCAAAATTCTCTTAATGGACAAAATTTCCATTCTCTGGAAGACTGTAAAAGGCACCTGGAACAGTTCTTTGCTCAAAAAGATAAAAAGTTTTGGGAAGATGGAATTATGAAGTTGCCTGAAAAATGGCAGAAGGTAGTGGAAAAAAGTGGTGACTATAACAAAGTTCTTGGTGAAAATGAAAAATGTGTCTTTTATTATTACTTAAAAACTGAAGACACTTTTTGGCCAACCCAATATTTATACTGCACAATGGGGTAAAGTGTAAAATGTATGAAAGGCAACTGGCCCAAAGGCTCTGGTTATCCCTGCGGCCTAGGTTTTCTGACTGAAAAATCAAAAATCTGAGGAAATGGAGGAGGGTAATGCATTTTTTAAACTGAATATTAATAATGTTAGTGCTGCTTGTGAGATTAAGCCTGGATTTTGCAGGTTAAGTGGCAAAAGAAAGGAAGAACGTACACTAACATTTCCTGAGCACCTCCTATGATTCAGGTACATTTTAGGCTCTCTGACAACCTACAACCTACATAAACATGTAAGTAATTTGCTAAGAACAAAGTATAATCAGATTCCTTGGCAGGAATCTGATTATAAATACAGGAATCTGATTATAAATAATCTCTAAATACAGGTCAACAGATCCATTAGTCCTCATTACAGACTGGAAGCTGACCCAAACTCATCTCTAAGGAACTTTCTCAATCCAGTAATTCTATGACTAGCCTACACTGTCAGCATGTTTTACAAATGGGTGCTGGAGATGGAGCAGCCACAGTTCCATCTTAGTGATTAGTACTGATACAAATAATTTGTTTGGGGCACATAAAAACACATAAATGAGGAGCATAGCTCAAGTACTGACAGAGAAAAATGATAGAATGATTCAGAAATAAACAAACAAAATAGTCTTCCAATAATAAAAAAAATATTTTCCAGAAAAGAGGACAATTTCTTACTTTGCTGCAGACTTCTGTATCAAAGGTGAGATCAGATGGAAACGTATATATGCTGAAAGAAAAAAGACCCTAAATAAGAAAATATAGGCCAGAGGCCTCAAATATTTAATACATCTGCTATTTTCCCCTAATATTATGATGTTTTAAAAATTCTGAAACAAACCACTAATCCTTAAATCCTCATTACATTTTTATCCTTAAGCGTTCTTAGAAAGTATTATTTACCATTCCACATAGTGTCCAGAAGGTACACTTTAATCTACGGGAAGACCAAATATATAGACAGATACGCAGAGAGGCCTAAGAATACTCTTATTATCAATAGCTTTGGTCAGGAAAAATGCTTACAGAGGTATACATGTCAAGAACATTAAGGGAAAAATCCCAATGCTCACAGAAAGTTATAATAGCAGTGCCTTTCCAAGGAAGCTGAATAAATGTTAAGAACATTTTTGGACACTCTTATAATCTATTCAAGAAAAATTGAGTAAACATCTTCCCAGTGAACTCAAGAATCCCTCAGAACTAGTCCAGTTGTGTTAAGGTTAGGGATTTGGGTTAAATGGCAGCCAAGAGCACTCAGCCTTTGATTCCAAGTTGCTTCAGTAAATTCCAATGCCATGCACAAGAACAGAAAATAAAAAAGCAACACAGTTTGGGCTACCGTGTTGAAGATAAGAGCTTTAGAGTCTGTTTAACTATATACTATGCTTCCTTTATGCTGAAAAGCAAAATAGTAGAGGGAGACAGATAGAGGATATTTCACATTTGTAATGCTGGACTCAGCTATCTATTGTGTCTAAGAATAATTTCTTTCAGCTACTCTTATTTTCTTTTTAACAATAATGTTCGAAAAACACCACCTATTCCCTAGGATGGCCAAACACCTGGCTCTGCTTTCATATAACTGAAAGAAAAATATCCAAAAATAATTTCATTTTAGGCTTGAATCCTTATATACTTCCTAGAATCTATAATGTCCATAAGAATTTCTGTGATAGCACAGGAGCACAGTATGGATCTGATAGATAAGCCTAGAAAAGGTCTTCAAGTAGAAGGGAAAGGCGAAAGAGAGGGAGATGACAGACACAGAGGGAAAAGGTTGCTAGAAAGTGGAAAAAGATTTGTTATACTTATTTAACTATTTTTAAGGAGGGAAATATTTTACCTTTGGGGATTTTGAATTTGTTGTCTTTCTTATACCATAGGCAACCTTGTGGAGTATTCACAATTTTAACAGGGTATTCTGTCTCTGGACAATCAAAAGCCTTCAACATGAAATCTGTGGCTAACAAAAGTGAAAGGTAATAAATCATTCAGTTATCTCAACAGGATTCCCACCAATCTGTTCTTGGTTTCAGAAGTCTAAGTAAGTCTTCTTTGTGGCAAACATAAGTCAAATTCAAATGCTGAAGTACAATAAATTATTAGAACAATACTAAAAAGAAAGTCCTCTTGGCCTTAAACTAAATGAACTCTGAAGATCTGTAATTTCCCAAGAGTTGATTCTGATCTCTCCATATTCTGCTTCATTCTCTTTCTCAGAGACAATCTTAACTGAAAGGGACCTTTGGTCAGAATAGTTGTATAAACCAATTTATGAATGAATGCATTCTTGAATGAGAATGTCTTTTACCAAACTTACAAACTTTTTAAAAGTTAACAAAATAGTTCTGCTCAAACAACGTCAAATTTGTCCTTTAAGTTAATGAAACATAAATTATTTCATCAACACTCAGGTGCGAAATAGCTAACTTAAGAATTAAAAAAAGGTACTGCCTATATTTACTGAAAAAAAAAATGGGTTGTTTAGATACTTAAAGTTCAAGATGCAGAAATGAATTATCTAAAATATGCAAGACTTTTTGTATAAAAGCATTTTTTTTCCTGAGGTTAGATTCATATATAACATAAAATTAACCATTTTAAAGTGAACAATTCAGGGGAATTTAGTACACTCACAACGTTGTGCAACTACCATTTCTTTTAGTTTCAAAACATTTTCATCAGTCCCAAAGGAAACCTCTATACCCATTAAGCAGTCACTCCCATTACCCACTCCCCCCAGCCACTGGCAACCGTCAATCTGAGTTCTGTCTCTGTGGATTTACCTATTCTGGATATTTCATGTAAAAGGAATCATACAATATGTGACCCCTTGTGTCTTCTTTCACTTAGCATAATGTTTTCAAGGTTCATCCATGCTGTAGCATGTATCAGTACTTCATTTCTTTAATGATAGAATAATACTCCATTGCATGTATATACCATAATTTGTTTATCCAGTCATTCATTATGGACACTGGCTGTTTCCACCTTTTGGCTTTTGTGCATAATGCTGCTATGAAAGTGTATGTACATGTATTTCGTTGAATACCTGTTTTCAATTCTTTTGGGTATATACCTAGGAATGGAATTGCTGGGGAAAATGGTATTCTGAGTAAAATTAGTTATATACAACTGTAACCTTTGTCCTAGACCAGTGACTTTCTCAGAGTTAGAACTGTTTTCCATTGCAAGCTAGTAGACAGATAACACATACATATACCTACTGAGAACAAAAGTTCTTAAAATAATACCCTTTCTTTATTCAGTGAAACATTTTGCTATTTTCTACTCTGATTTTTTTTAGTGCTTTCACAACTCATTACACTGACCTCAAAACCCATTACATTGATTTCACAACCCTCTGATGGGTTGCAACCTGTAGTTTGAAAAACACTAGAACAATTGGACAAGATAATGGCAATTCCTACAGAGACTCACATGAAAGGATCAGCTACCATAGACAAGAAAAAGTCCCAGGATTATGTTTAAGTCCTGTTTCCTGCATTCACCAACTGAATAATCCAGGGCAAGTCACTTCGCTTTTTTCAGCCGCAGTTTTCTCATTCGGAAAAGTAAGATAACTGTAATGCTTATCCCAGAGATAACTGGGAAACTCAAATATGAATTCAAATGATACTTTGTAAAATATAACATACTACAGAGGTGCTGCTTGTTTTAATATTAGTACATGGATGGTTTATGTATAATGATTGCTATTTTACTGACCTATGTACTTGTTTTCAGCTGGAAGATGAAGATCTGGATTTAACTCAAAATTACTCTTCCACAGTTCAGCCCAAGAGTTTTCAATATCTGTAGAGATGAAAGACAAACTGATCCAATAAAGAACAAATGTTCAGAGTTCTATTAATAACAAACCAGTCAACAACTGGCCTTCACAAATCAATTCTCTTTTCTCAGAAAAGCTGTGAGTGACACATCCAGGCTTTCTAGACTCCTGCTACTCAGTGTGCGGTCTCAGCAGCATTGTTATCATCTGGGAACTTTGATAGAAATGCAGAATTGCAGGCCCTACTCCAGAGCTACTGAATCATAATCTGCATTTTAATAAGACCTCCAGGTGATACATATGCACATTGAAGTTTGAGGAGCACTTTTTAAAACACAGTCAAAACTCTGCCCCCAAACTACCAATACAATAGGATTTTCTCACTAGCTAATAAGTATAGATATAAACATTGCAGAAAATAATTTTCTTCAAAGTAGTATAAATAATTTTCATTTCAAAGTAAACTACTGAAAAAAATACATAAGTTTTTCCCACAGGAACTATCAGACAAACTATTAAGGAATAAAACTTCACAGGTGAATCATATACCTAAATGTAGGACAATTTTAAAATATTTTACCTTCCATACTATACTGAGTCCCAAACCATTTCTCCTTGAGGTCACATTTTCCCTCATTAGCACCAGACAGTAGAACAAGATTTGCCTTTTGAGGAACTAGCTGATTAAGGGCTTCAGCAATGACCTAATTGGGGGCAGGGGTGAAGGGGGAGTGGGGAGACACATAAAAAACAATTATAACTTTAACCTAATACATCTCTATTAAAAAGGCAAAGCCACATTATGTTAGGCACCCCAAGATCCTAGCATCTTGATGCTCATGAAACTATCTGTCTATAGTCCATGAACACCCTAATTTACAAAACTACATTAGTCTATCAGCTGTTTCTAATGTTTCTTCAGAATGCTTAAACAGCACTCATCTCAAATCCTAAATAATAAGAGGACTAGCAGTGAAAAGAGTTACCATTTACTAAGCTTTTACTATGTGCTAGGTAGTGTTTAACATACATTATTTCATTTAATCCTAAAAACAACCCTAAGGTACACCCATTTTACAGAAAGCACTCAGCCTCAGAGGTTAAAGTTTAAATAATTTGTTCAGGTTAAAGATTCTATAATCTGCACAGAACAACACACCTAGAAGTGGCAAAAGTGGAGTTCTAACCAAGTTTGTTCATAATTCCAAAAACTGTGCTCTTAACTGCTATGTATTATACTACCTCATACACAAGAATCAGTAAAATGATCCCAATGTAGGGCCTCCTTCAATAATCCTTCAGCTATGATAAGGACTAAACATAAGATTTTTGTGGGTTAGATTTGAAACCCTAACTAGCACTTCAACACCATTTCTTTGAGAAAAAACAACAAATAGTGGTTCAGAAAAAAATACTTGGACCCCTGGGCACAACCATCCTAGAGAAATGACAAGAATGTATGGTTACTGCTTCTTCCTTTACCTTTCCCCATCCCCTTTAAAATCAGTAGTTTTGGAATACCCTATATCAAAGTCTGTCAACCTTGGCACTATTAACACTTTGGGCCAGATAATTCTTAGTTGTCGAGTGCCATCTTCTGCATTGTAGAATGTTTAGCAGCATCTCTGGCTTCTACCCGCTAGATGCCAAGAGCACTCTCCAGCTGTGACAACTGAAATGTACCCAAGTATTGACAAATATCCCATGGGGGCAAAATCACCCCTGGTTGAGAACTGCTACCCTATATGGAGCGAAATGACTTATTTCCCAGGACTAGTGGAGGAAAGACCTGACCAACTATTTATTTATGTGTAATATTTACTATCCCTAAGTCATGTATTTTGAATTCAGGGAATCATATTTTTCTTGTACATATTCTCAAAATGATTAAAATTTAATTGTCCAGAGCGTCCAACAGAATTAAAAGGCAAGCTAAACAAGTATGTTTAGCATCTAAAGCACATAATTCTTAGAAATGACTTTATGTTAGTAGATGTTTCAACACTTGAAAAACAGCGGGAATAGTACCTAAGAAGAGGACTTGGTTTTCTCCTCATATTAAACCACAGTCATATACAATAATCAGGAAAAATTACCCACAAAACTATTGATATTTCTTCTGTTTAAACAAACAAATAACTTGACTAAACATAACCAAGTTTTCTCCATTCCCACAGTCCTTAAGTACCTCTATGTACTTTCTCACCCTCCTCTTTCTCTAAAAGTAAATTTTAGAAATGGAAACCTCCTTACTTCTGGCTTGTATTCAAAAAGAAGCTGATCTCCAGTGAGAAAGTCCTGTAGTGGGTACAGCTGCATGTTTTCACACATGTTTTCCACATACTCAACTGGATCTGTCTGTAAAGAGGTAAGATTATTTCACACCAGAAATTCTCCATTATTATCCTTAATTTGCCACAAAATATAAATACTTATCTCTTTTTTTAACAATGAAACCAAAAGCTTCCAACAGATACAACCAGATATAACTGCAGCTTAAGGATCTGATGCTCAGAATTCTAAAAAAAATTTAGCCAGAGAACTACCTTAAGTAGCTTAACCTAACACCCCTCCAATCCCCCATACTGAGCCCTACAACACTGAACTGTAAAGATCTGTTTACATGTCAAGTGCCCCACATGACTATGAAGTCCCTAAAGACAGGGTCTTCATCATTTTATCACTACAGCACTATCACCTAAAAACTATTTGTAAGCATGAATCAAAATCAATATATCAACAGAAATCAAAATGTGTCATTACATAAGTCTTGCTATAAGTGGTTAAATTAATCAGTATATTATCTCAATTTAAAACTGAAATAATGACAGAAAGTTCACTAACCTATGAAATGGAAATACTTTTCCAGAGGAAAGCAACCAATTCAAGTATTTATATTTACTGAGCATCCAAATGCACAGAATCTTAAAAACTGACAGGTCCTTTAGACACCAAGTGGCTCCATTCCTACATTTTACAATGAGGAAATGTACTCAGATTGATTAGGTGACTTGCCCCAGATCACACAATAAGTGATGGGCGAGTAGACACTAGAGCTTGGGCCTCCTAACATAGCAGTGAACACTCTTTCCCAAAATACCACACTGCCCAGTCCTTCCCTAGACAATCTGGGTTGTTCTCTCATCAAACAGAAGACAGAACAGAAGTGAAGGTTACTACATTCATGGAGGAGAAATGAGACATGCATACATCAAATTAGAGATCATAGGTATATGCTACCTACTACATTATCACATTCAGATAGAATATGGAAAAAGTATGGAAAGATTCATTGTTACCTTTTTTTGCTCCACGTCAGGAAACATTCCTGAATCACGTTTGTTAGTCACTAAAGTGCTACTATTTTGTGTGTGTGTGTGTGTGTGTGTGTGTGTGTATGGAGCTTAAGGTACCTTTTTTTTTTTTGAAGTATAATTGACTTATAACATTATATTAGTTTTAGGTGTACAACATAGTGATTCCATATTTTTATATATTACAAAATGATCACCACAGCAAGTCTATTTACCATCTGTCACCTTACAAAGTTATTACAGCATTATTGACTATATTCCCTATGCTATACATTACATCCCTATGACATTTATTTTACAGCTGGAAGTTTGTACCTCTTAATCTTCCTTGCCTATTTCACTTATCTCCCACTCTTTCAAGTGCTATTATTGTTTAAAATGACTCCCTCTACTCTGTTCTAAATTTTTTAACCAGTTATTTTCACCAGCCACTTATTTTTGTAAGTTAACTGTTCTATTCAGCGTGCTACAAAATTGAGTGATTCAAAGTATTTCCTATGAGAAAACAGGACCCTGGCTAAAAGTAGATCTTTGGTGCCAAGGCAATGGACAAAGTACTAGGGAAAAAAAAAACACTTAAATGCTATCCTTTAATTTTTTTTAAAGATATAATTCACATACCATAAAATCCACACTTTTAAAGTATACAATTAAAAATAAAATAAAATGTATAATAAAGTATATAACTCAGTGGTTTTCAGTATATTTATAAAGTTGTACAACCATCACCTCTATCTAGTTCCAGAATATTTTCATCAGCCCAAAAGGAAACTTCCATACCCAGTAAGCAGTTGCTCCCTGTTACCCACACCCCCCAGCCACTGACAACAACCATCAATCTGTGTTCCGGCTCTACAGATTTACCTATTCTGGATATTTCATACCCAGATAAATGGAATCATATAATATGTGACCTGTTGTGTCTGGCTTCTTTCACTTAGCGTATTTTCAAGGTTCATCCATGTTGTAGAATGAATCAGTACTTCATTACTTTTTATGCTGAATAATATTCCACAGTATGCAAATTCTACACTTTGTTTAACCATTCATTCGTTGAAGGACATTTGGATTGTTTCCCCTTTTTGGCTATAATGAATAATGCTGCTGTGAACACCAGTGTACAAGTATTTGTGTGGACACAGGTTTTCAATTCTCTTGGGTGTATACCTAGAGGTGGAACTGTTGGCTTATATGGTATCTCTATGCTTAACTTTTTAAGGAACTGTCAAACTGTATTCCAAAGCAGCTGTACCATTTTACACTCGCACCCGCAATGTATGAGAGTTCCAATTTCTCTACGTCTCCAGCACTTGTTATTATCTATCTTCTAATTTTTTTGCTTACTACAACTCTCACTGCCTTCCATTAGTTACATTATTCCTGTTTCTCTGCGTATAGAAAGACACTTAAACAGCTTTTCTCTAGTTCAAGTAGCTGATTTACAAGATATATTGAGTCCAAGTTACCATGTGAAATAAAAATTATTTTTAAATTTCTTAATTAAAAAAGACTGGCTTGAATAGTCTGAAAGAGCATTCCTATTTGCCTTTACTGATGAAGACAAGAAAAATGTCTGAAGACGAGATATGTCAACTTTGTTAATAAAACAGAAATATATAAAAGCTGAAATAAGCTGAGCTACTTGAGTTAAAATTCAGCAGTTCAAACAAAGATATGAACCTTTCTGATTTGTTCTTTGTACTGATTAGGTTTTAGTCTAAAATGTTTTGGGCTCATGTTTTAAAATCAAGACAAACATTCATGAATACTGTGCTAAAGGTAAAAAAAAAAAATGAGCTACAAAATGGCGAGCTATTAAAAAGGTATCTTGAAATGTCTTGCTAAGAAGAAACTAGAAGGGCACAAAGAAATAACTCAGCTAATGCTAAAAAGCCAATCCCCCAAAAAGGAATAAGGGTATTAGTTATGGTTGTAGTCCACAATTCTTACTCGTACTCTTTCCCTGCCACAGTTCTGGCCCACATGTTGCCACAATAGTTGATAAGAACACTGAAAAAAATCAGTACTGCTAAAGTTGATGGCAGGACTTGTGGGTTCTATGCGTATCCATCAATTTATAGAGAGAAGTGTCTATAGGACCCTCAAATGGCCAATATAAATCACAGTAGCTCTCTGTTTTCATAGAATAAGATTTCTATTTCAATTTCAAATGACTTCAAGCATATAGAGCAGACTGTATAGGAATCAATAGCAACTGGAAGCTTATAGTTTTTGTGACCTTGTCCTCATGTACTTAAGTCTTCTCAAATTATAGTAGATATTTGTCTCTGGTGATGATCCAAAAAGGCAGATTTCAAGATGCTCTATGAACTGGTGCTAAACTGGGGGCTCTTAATCAAGGGCCTACAGATACCTCCCACAAGATATCAGTGGACAAATTCAGGGAGAGTGGGAAGCATGAGTTTGATTGGGAAGAAATTACATATTTATTTTCACTAAACTCTAACTTAGCATTTTTATTAATTTATGAATATACAGGCAACAAACCACAGCAGTATTATCAGCATCTATGACTATAACCAATAGAAATCACAATATAGCTGTTGCAGATATCTCAAAATAGTACACTCAGAAGATGGCGGAGTAGAAGGACATGCCCTCACTCCCTCTTTTGAGAACACCGAATCACAGCTAACTGCTGAACAGTCATTGACAGGAAGACACTGGAACTTACCAAAAAAGATACCCCACATCCAAAGACAAAGGAAAAGCCGCAATGAGACGGTAGGAGGGGCACAATCACAATAAAATCAAATCCCATAACTGCTGGGTGGGTGACTCACAAACTGGAGAATACTTATACCACAGAAGTCCACCCACTGGAGTGAAGGTTCTGAGCCCCACATCAGGCTTCCAAACCTGGGGGTCCGGCAACAGGAGGAGGAATTCCTAGAGAATCAGACATTGAAGGCTAGCAGGATTTGATTGCAGGACTTTGACAGGACTGGGGGAAACAGAAACTCCACTCTTGGAGGGCACACACAAAGTACTGTGTGCATTGGGACCCAGGGGAAGGAGCAGTGACCCCATAGGAGACTGAACCAGACCTACCTGCTAGTGTTGGAGGGTCTCCTGCAGAGGCGGGGGTGTGGCTGTGCCTCACCATGAGGACAAGGACACTGGCAGCAGAAGTTCTGGGAAGTACTCCTTGGCGTGAGCCCTCCCAGAGTCCGCCATTAGCTCCACCAAAGAGCCTGGCTAGGCTCCAGTGTTGGGTCGCCTCGGGCCAAACAACCAAAAGGGAGGGAACCCAGGCCGACCCACCAGCAGACAAGCGGATTAAAGTTTTACTGAGCTCTGCCCACCAGAGCAACAGTCAGCTCTACCCACCACCAGTTCCTCCCATCAAGCCTCTTAGATAGCCTCATCCACCAGAGGGCAGACAGCAGAAGCAAGAAGAACTACAATCCTGCAGCCTGTGGAACAAAAACCACATTCACAGAAAGATAGACAAAATGAAAAGGCAGAGGGCTATGTACCAGATGAAGGAACAAGATAAAACCCCAGAAAAACAACTAAATGAAACGGAGACAGGCAATCTTCCAGAAAGAGAATTCAGAATAATGATAGTGAAGATGATCCAGGACCTCGGAAAAAGCATGGAGGCAAAGATCGAGAAGGTGCAAGAAGTGTTTAACAAAGATCTAGAAGAACTAAAGAACAAACAAACAGAGATGAACAATACAATAAATGAAATGAAAAATACACTAGAAGGAATCAATAGCAGAATAACTGAGGCAGAAGAACAGATAAGTGACCTGGAAGACAAAATGGTGGAATTCACTGCTGTGGAACAGAATAAAGAAAAAAGAATGAAAAGAAATGAAGACAGCCTAAGAGACCTCTGGGACAACATTAAACGCAACAACATTCGCGTTATAGGAGTCCCAGAAGGAGGAGAGAGAGAGAAAGGACCCGAGAAAATATTTGAAGAGATTATAGTCGAAAATTTCCCTAACATGGGAAAGGAAATAGCCACCCAAGTCCAGGAAGTGCAGAGAGTCCCATACAGGATAAACCCAAGGAGAAACACGCCAAGAGACATAATAATCAAATTGGCAAAAATTAAAGACAAAGAAAAATTATTGAAAACAGCAAGGGAAAAACGACAAACAACCCAATCCAAAAATGGGCAGAAGACCTAAATAGACATTTCTCCAAAGAAGACATACAGATGGCCAAGAGGCACATGAAAAGCTGCTCAACATCACTAATTGTTAGAGAAATGCAAATCAAAACTACAATGAGGTATCACCTCACACTGGTTAGAATGGGTATCATCAGAAAATCTACAAACAACAAATGCTGGAGAGGGTGTGGAGAAAAGGGAACCCTCTTGCTCTGTTGTTGGGAATGTAAATTGATACAGCCACTATGGAGAACAGTATGGAGGTTCCTTAAAAAACTAAAAATAGAATTACCATATGACCCAGCAATCCCACTACTGGGCATATACCCAGAGAAAACCATAATTCAAAAAGAGTCATGTACCACAATGTTCATTGCAGCTCTATTTACAATAGCCAGGTCATGGAAGCAACCTAAATGCCCGTCGACAGATGAATGGATAAAGAAGATGTGGTACATATATACAATGGAATATTACTCAGCCATAAAAAGGAACGAAACTGGGTCATTTGTAGGGACGTGGACGCATCTAGAGACTGTCATACAGAGTGATGTAAGTCAGAAAGAGAAAAATAAATATTGTATATTAACACATATATGTGGAACCTAGAAAATGGTACAGATGAACCGGTTTGCAGAGCAGAAATTGAGACACAGCAGCAGAGAACAAATGTATAGACACCAAGGGGGGAAAGCAGCAGGGGTGGGAGGTGGTGGTGTGATGAATCGGGAGATTGGGATTGACATGTATACACTAATGTGTATAAAATGGATGACTAATAAGAAAAAAAAAAGCACACTCATTGCTACTTAAAATTGTAATAATTATTAGATCTACCATTAGACTTTGTTATTTAATATATCGATACAGAGACCCATATTACTAATTTTTACTATTTTGAGTCTTTATTTCAGTATTCCTTTGTAACCTACTGTATTTTATCTTATGCATTTAAAAACACTATTCTATGAAAGGGAACCCTCCTACTCTGTTGCTCGGAATGTACATTGGTGCAACCATTACAGAAACAGTATGGAGGTTCCTTAAAAAAACTAAAAATAGAGCTACCATATGATCCAGCAATCCCACTCCTTGGCATATATCTGAAAAGATGAAAACTCTGATTTAAAAAGATACATGCACCCCAATGTTCATAGTAGCACTATTTACAATAGCCAAGACATGGAAGCAACCCAAGTGCCCATTAAGAGATGAGTGGTTTAAGAAAATGTGAGATACACACACACACACACACACACACACACACACACACACAGTGGAGTATTACTCAGCCATAAAAAAGAATAAAATATTGTGATTTGCAGCAACATGGATGGACCTAGAGAGTATCATACTAAGCAAGTCAGATAGAGAAAGACAAATATGATATCATTTACACGTTGAATCTAAAAAATAATACAAATGAAATTTATATACAAAACAGAAACAGCCTCACAGACATAGAAAACAAACTTATAGTTACCAAAGAGAAAGGGATGGGGGGAGGGATAACTTAAGAGTATGGGATTAACAGATACAAATTACTATACATAAAACAGATTAGCAGCAAGGATTTACTGTATAGCACAGGGAACTATATTCAATATCTTGTAATAACCTATATTGGAAAATAATCTGAAAATATATACATATATACATATGTATCACTGAATCACTTTGCTGTATACCTGAAACTAACACAATATTGTAAATCAACTATACTTCAATAAAAACAAAAACAAAAAACAAAACAAAAAACCCACTATTCTATGGGCTGCATAATAAATATTTAACAGTATTGTTTCAATGTTAAATTTCCTGAGCACAACAATTTTAGTGAGGTTATGCGAGAGAATATATTTGTTTGTAGCAGATACATGTTAAAAAACATTGAGAGGTGAAGTATCATGATATCTGTAATTAAATCTCAAAAAAATACACACACACACACAAGAAGAGGCGTGAGAGAGAAAGAAAATATGGCAAAATATTAAGAACTGGTAAATCTAGGTGAGGGATATACCAGTGATCATTGTACTACTAGGGCGATTTTTCTGAGAGTTTAAAAAGATGAAGAGGTGAAATAATATTCTGGGGAGGGGTCCATAGGATTCAACAGATTTCCAAAGGGATCCAAGGCACAAAAAGGGTTTTTTAAAAACCCTGCTCTAAACTCCTTACCTTTCAACTTTGCTTTCATATACCCTATGCCACAGACATGTAGGATCATTCACTTTTTCATAATACCCCAGAGTTCCTTACTTATGTGCTTCCCATTGCTTAGAATATCTAAACCTTATCCATTTTTTAATACTGAACTCAATTCAAATTTACTACATCCATGAAGGCTTCCCTGTCCTATTCCAGTCAAGGCAAATGCTTTCCTTACCCTGAAAGTACAAAGCACACCATTTCTATTTGAATTCCCAAAATATCAAGCTCTCCATGAATGTTTATCAAAGGGATTAAAGGGACAGACATATGAAATGACTACATAGATGAATGACTGTCACACAACATGATCTGTGTCAATCTGCCTAATTCTCTCACTGTTACTCAATATAAATACTCAAAAACACAAGAGTGAATTTTCAGAAACCTCAAGGCCATCTTGAGACTCACATGACAGAGAGTGGCAGAATTAAAACTCAGTGACACTTCCAAAAAGAGGAACAATGTCCACACCAGTTTCAACTTGGTCACAGATAACATTCAAAAAGAATTTGACTTCCAGTACCTGTTCCTGGTAATGAAATTCATTATCCTCAATTTTCTGAATCTCTTCAAAAATTCTGTGAAAGAAGAAAATTATAATTAGAAGACATATTTAAATTTCTCATTAGAATCATCAGCAAGAAAAGAGAAGTATAAAAATAAACAGACTGCCCACGTAAACCTAAATATTTAACATACGTTCACATGTAGCAGAATAAGGATATGGAACAAGTAAAGGAAATTAAGCAAGAAATGCCTGGAAAACCACCAAGGCAGGACTAACGCATGTCTGTTGGTAGCCTGAAGGCTAAAACATATTAGGATTGACTCTTATAAGTATATATTACCTTTTTTCTGGGCCTAGCTTCTGCAGCATTTTTAAATACTGGAAGACAGTATGAGCAACCTAAAAATGAAACATCTAATTATACTTTTGCATAAAGTGATATCTATATAATTTTTAAAACCCTCCATTTTTATTATTTACCTCATAGAAATGTTCATAACCTTCATCAGTCAATGTAATAGAAATGCTGAACACTGAATAAGTAGAATTTTGCTCAAATCCTGTCTCACCATTTCCACCAAATAGTGCAAGAGCCCAGCATCTACAGTTAGGAGAAAAAATTAATCCAGTCAATATCTTGGGATTGATAGTCTACAAATACTTCAAATTAACAAAATAGGTAGGCTTTCTATGTAAAATTTGGGAAGCCCAGGCTTTGAAGCAAACATGCTTTCCAACAGCAAGTTTAAAAGTACAAATTTTTTAAAAGTACAAAGCCTCCCAAGGAATTGTACTGCATACAGGAATGATCAGAAGGAAATAACAGCCATATTTACTTCTTTAATGGAAACACTAATATTACAACATAGTAAAACATTATCAGTTTCATGAAGCCGTAGTAATTTTTTGTCGAAGAGAACATAGTAATTTTTTGTCGAAGCATACTTTTAATATATTGTGAAGTATGTTCTTCATACTTCACAATATATTAAAAGTACGCTTGCTGGGAGGCATTTCTCTCTTTTTCTTTTTTTTTTGCCGCACCGCTAGGTTTGCAGGATCTTAGTTCCCTGACAAGGGATTCAACCCAGGTCCTCAGCAGTGAAAGCGCAGAGTCCCAACCACTGGACTGCCAGGAAATTCCCCTGGGAGGCATTTCTCACATCCCTTTTTGAACCATCTCCCAAGAGAAGCCTTAAAAAACACTTCAGATACCTCCTTACTTAGAATGTTAAGTGGGCTCTTTGAGACTGTCAGCTAACCTGCACAGGTTATCTAGGAAAGAAGCAATAAGACTGTATCTTTTCCTGACTAGAATAATCCTGAAAGCCTAAAATAAGGAGAGAGGAGGCCAGAATGAAAAACTTGAAATTCTAATAAAGTTCAGTAAGGTATAAAGGTTATGCAAATCTCAAATCATATTACATTTATCGTGTAAGGCATATATGTACTTAACGTCATTCATTATTTTTCTAATAAGCCTGCCCTCTCAGCTTTCTTTTAATAATCTAGTACACATCAATGTTTTAAAGTCTTATTTAAATTTCTCATCTACCTTCCATTCTTGAATAATGTATAGAAAAATCAAGCAAGGAATTACTTTAATGTGTTTTGGTCCTGATTCTAAAGCTGTATGTCTATTATTTGGCTAGGCAACTTAAACAAGTGCTTAAATGCTTTAGGAAACATGGCTAACATACTGCTAACATGGCTGCATATACTGTTCACAGTCCCCCATATTTATATGATTTATCTGTCCAATGAAGTTTTCATTAAAGTCCACCTTCTGGGTTGGGAAAGCCTGGAGATCCACAGCATTAAAATAATTGACTTCATTATTATTCAAATCCAAATTCTTGATTAGAGCTAAACTTTCATGTAATTCTGGAATCTATGAATTTAAAAATTTTGTGTACAACTATAATACTTCCAACATGGGCTAAAAGGTGGCTTCCAAGGAAATATACAAATATGATATGGCCATTAAAATAATCTAGGTTATGAAGAGACTTTGATTAAGTATTAGATTTGAATCTACGCTTCCTGGCAGGCAAAGTAAAAAAAGAAAAGAATGGGTTATAACACTTGTTGTCCATTATTTTTCAGATATTGCTACACTGAAAATACTTATTAATTAAATACTTGCTTTTTTCTAAGGTAAGAAAGAATGCTGCCTTTGCCTTCATGTCCAACCAGCCAAGAAATATAATGAAGCGGCTTCACCCTTTAAAAAAAAAGTTAAGGTCAGAAATTTTTTAAAATTAAGGTATAAATACTTTAATTTTACTTTAGAAAATCTTACTTCTGAGATTGATATTTGAGAATGTGATTACAAACTTATTTTCACATAAATTCTACTAAATATGAAACTATAATTAATTTGACAGCAGCAAGATAAAAACAGAAAACATGGTGAAATTTAACTTCTTCATCTGAAATCACTGAATGAGTACAAATATTCCAAAATTTAAGAATTCTTTTGGATACTACTTTTTCTTTTGGATACCAATCTTACTTCTTTTCATGGTAAAATCTTTCATTATTTTTTCACCCAAAATAGAAATAATATAGATTCTTTATCATTTTAGAATCTGATGCAGATATGAATCATCCTGTATCCTTAAAAGCTTTCGGCATTGCATCAGGCTCTGTGGTAAACTGAAATGTGTTGCTTTATGGGTCAGAAAATCTAGCTTGTAGTTTTAGTTATTCCTTTAAGTAAGTGCATGATCTTGAGCAAAAGACTTAATCTCACTCTATTTTCTCTTTCTCTCTACTTGCCTAACTACTTACTCATAGGCTTTTCATGAAAATGCAATAAATGCATTACAGGTAAATTACAGGAAATTACAATAAATGCATTAAAATGCAATAACAGGTAAAAAATGATATCTTATTATATAACAATATACATTAATAGTCTGAGTAGTTGTTTATGTGTTATTCACATCATCTTTTCCCACTGGCTTCTACTATAATTTTGGGAATATATTCCTACCAAAAATATACAGAAAAATCAAGCTAGGAAATCTAAACATTCTTAAATTTTAAACTTAGTTTACAGAATTATACTCAGTAAACTCTTAAAAGTCACTGTTTAAAATAAGAATTTGAAAAAAATCATAAAATATGAATGACATATTTTAGATTACATCTATCCTAAAACTGATATAGAGGAGCAAATCAGTTAAAGAATGAACCCAGTTGAGTACATAACATTTGCATGTGACCAAATCTAATTGTACGGTATTTGGTAACTCTGGAGGGAGAAACACTTGCTTCTTAGTAAAAAAAAAAAAAAATCATTCCCCCAAAAGCTAATTTAGTGGGAGTTCACATTTGGGATAAACATCAGGTTAAAACAAATATACAGTTCATTAAAAAAAATAATAATAACTGGATCAAAACATACAGAAATGGTAACAGTCTTTGGAAAACAGAATCATGGATGACTTTTTTCTACTTTTCAGTAGTTTTCAAGATTTGTACAATGAATTACCTTAGTAATCAGGCAGAAGATAAACAAGGCTTTGTTAATTAACAAGAAATGCAAAAAACGGGAAAAATGGTATACATAGTATAATTCCATTTCCATTAAAAAAGATATGTTTTATATTCATTATTTTAATGTCTGAAGGATATATATGAAACTATTAATGTTGGGCATATCTTTCAGGACAGAGGAGAAGCAGAGCTTTACTTTTTGCTTAATACTCTTTTGTCCTCAACATTTTACAAGCATATTACTTTTATAATCAAAATTTAAAACAAATGCAATAAACTTTTAAATATGCATGTAATCATTTTAACACTTTTTGGGATACTCTAACATAACTATACAACAAATGGACATTTCCTATATTATCCTTGCACTAAAAAAAAGCAAGTAGACAATACACACATTCTCTGCTTTCTCACTGGAGGCATACTGTTCCTGTTAACTTCATGGGACTTGATTGTTAAAAGCATTTTTTACTGAGCTTAAAGCAATACACATTACTTTTCTTTCCTTCTGCTTGTGTGTGTCTCTTCTTGGGTTTGTTTTGTTGGTAAGTTTTAGAAACTTAAGGTAAATTTTTATCAGTTCATTAGCATTTATTTCTAATGAGAAAAGCATTTGTAGCCATTGACTGATCCTTATCTTTAAGGAACTTCTTAGCCCATGTATATTGCTCATGTAAAATAATTATATAAATAAATTGAAGTGTTCTCCTAATTTCTAAAAATCTGACCTAACTCATTCCCAACTCAAGTAGGTCCTTGAGATTTATGCTGTAGTTGTATTTCAGGCTCAAAATTATTTAACTTTACTTTTGACAAGATCAAACTAAATGGCCACCACTGACAAATAAATCATAAGCTAACATATATTTGTACTCAAAGTGCTAAAGAAAATAATTACAAAAGTTAGCATTCACACTAAGATACTTAACTTCAAAGACTCAGGAAAGGCAACTAATTATAAGAAAACTCTAGCTTTTATACCCAAGAAGACATTAAAATATATAGCAAAGGCTTGAACAATCCAGTAGTGAGGTCCTAGTTTACCATGTTACCTGTGTTTATAAATCCGGAATGCCCAAATTTAAACCATTTAGTATGCTTTTAAAATATGATTCTCACTCAGTATCTAGTGGAGTAAATTTGCCTTTGAACTCTTACCTGTAATGTTGCTGTTGAGGGGGAAGTGCCCATGTGATGGTCAGAGCATGAATTTTTCTGATTGGAACAACTGAACAAAAATATTTTTCAGAAGAACAGATATAAGTGTTTCTCTATAACTTATATATACTATGTTACATGAAATTTTTAAAAATTCAATATATTTCATCCTCCAATAAGCAAGGGAAAGTTAAATATAATGCAATTATTATTTCAAGTTGCCAATTTTCAAATTTGAATAATGCAATTTTTATAAATTTCTTTTCAATTTGGTTTCACAGATAGAGAAGGCATGGATAAAAGAACTATGAAAATAGGCAAGCCCCTAAAGATGGATCCCTTCTTGCAAGAACGGGTACAGGACTAGGAGTCAGGAGACCCATGGCTGAAATCCAGCCCTACTACTATCTTGCTATCTGTGTTTATACGACCTTGAGAAAATCACTTGCATTTAACTCATTCTGAATCTGTTATGGTATGATGAGTGGGGTAGGCTGAAGTAACTCTAAGATTCTTCCCAGTGCTTCCCATTCTTCTATGATTCTTTGAAGAGAAAATCTACAGCTAGGAAGAATACAACCAAAAATAAGTTGTCTCTGGGAAGAGTCAGCTTAGATAAAATGGAGCCAGCAGCAGATAAAGAGTGCGACAAAAGTCATTGGTCAGAGAAAGGGAAGAGGAAAGAGATTGGCAATGGGGTGAAGGAGAAGAAGGGAATAACTAGGCAATTAGGAGAAAGAAAATAATCTGCCATGATAAAAAGAGCAAAGAAAGAGAAATGGTGAATTAGGAATGTTTCTGCAATATTCACTATGGGCAAACTGTTAAGTAAGTTATAGCATAACCATGTGATGGCTCATTGGGCAGTTATTACAAATATAATATTAAATGAAATAAGCAAGAGATAGGGTGTATATACTTTATAATCTCAACTACGTTAAGAAAATATACCTACAGAAACTCAAAAGGAAATGTGCCAAAACCACTTCTCTGGATGGTAAGATTTAAGGGTGACTCCCCCCACCCATTTTTTTTTTACACTAAATTTGTCTTCATTTAACAAAAATTGGTTTTATAATGAAGATAAAAGGAAATTATTTCCAAAGTGTTTTCCCATCCTCTATTTTTCTCTTTTAAAGGCAAAAAAGAGCAGAATATAGATAAAAACAAAATAGGAAAGAAACAAAAAACCAAGAACAAAAGGGAACAAGAAGAAAATAGGGAGAAAGCATGAAACAGACTCAAGTAGCATTAAGGTGCCAAACCAAGGAAACTGCTACTAGTTAGTGGCCTGCTATCTGTCACTCGCTGGATTTCCACTGTCTACTCCCTTTCCAATCCAGCTGTACTTTCTGTTGTATTCTCATTTTCAAAGAAAATTGGCAGCCTCAGTTAAGTTTTAGAGAATGTGCTAAAGTTATTTCAAACAGTTTTAAACCTTTGGTTCACGAACCTCTATAAAGTTTGTTAAATGCTGGTGTGTCAAATGGATCCGTTAAATGGCCAAAGTTTGGTTTGGGTAACCCACTGAAAATAAAACAAATACATTAAAATTTAATTGGCAAAAGCCTTTATAAGCAGTATCTTTAGGGATGCCTAAACTGATAGGTTTTTATAGTCTATTCTACATACTCCTGGCTGAAAAGCATTCTAGGCATAAGCGAATAGATGGCAACAAAGCCACAAAATCCTGAACTACACAAACTATTCTTAACCTCAGCCCCAATAACTCAAATACTTTTAAAACTCACAGGAGACAGAATACAATGAATTGAAGGGACCTCCCCTCCCAATATTTACTGTCTCTATCAGCCCCATTCAACTTCAGTTCTCCTCTTAATACAAAGCCATTTCAGAAAGAAAACTTACACTGGAGATATTTTTTTAATCCAAGAAATATACATGGAGAGATTCTTATGTATAAAGTACAATAGTAGGCACTGTGGTATTTGAAAAACGTGGACTCTTCCTTCTAGAGGCTTCCCACCTGGTTGAATATATTGTAACTAATATTTCTTCTAAAATATGGTCAGTATGAATCAGTATTAATTACCTAGAACACTTTTTAACCTGTCTGATTAAGGAACCAAAGTTCTTAGTGAATAATATGTAAAAGCATTTTTTTTGATTTAAAATTCTTATTAGGAATTGATTGACAAGACCTAATGAATCCCTCTATTCAATATACCTCTGATTTTATTAGTAAAGTTTCACAGTGAAATACATTTCAATCTGCCATTTGACATTTCCATAGCTAATACTCATTTCTTATCAAAACAAACAAACAGAAACAAATTAAACAACCCCATAACTTTGGCATGGCTTTCATTATCTTAATTAGCATACTTAAAAGTATTGCTAATTATCAACAGAAGTTTACATAAAGCCAAGATAATAATAACCAGTCTGTTGTTATTACAAATTATTCCAACATTTTTAAAGCTAATTTTTCTTTCATAAATTTAAAACAAATTGTCTTGGAATGAAGAACTGGAAAGAGTCTAGCTTACTCACCTGATGCAAGAAAAAATAATCTGATTTCATTTAGTTTACTAAAATGCAAACTGCTAAGAGTGGGAAGAGACACTTTGCTTGAGAATTAAATTTTCTGTATTCTTTGTAACAAAAAATGTAACAATAAAGTATCTTTTAAATATTTGTATTATTTTGATGAATTTGAGGTGGACAAAAAAATAGTAGCTTTCTGAACTAGAACGCTACATCCAATTTCTAATAAAAGGCAATTTGATTCAACTACAATATATGCAATAGGCTTTTCAGGCAATATGTAAAGTCAGTCATCAACTACAAGATTATTTCGTTTATGAGGAAAAAGCATTCCAAGTTCCAAACAACTGACTTAAAAAACAAACCTTCAGAACTAAATTTGTTCTGAGGCAGGGGATACGTATATGTATATGCTACCTCTCAATACAATATTTGCTTTCATATCATAATTTCAAGCACTGTACACAGTAACAGAAAAGCTCTGAATAAACGTAAAAGGAGGCACAAATTCTTCAGAGTTACTGCTTACTATAAGTTTACAAGCTTAAAAGTTCTGAACTACAGGAACTATGGAAACTTTGGTTATCTTAGTTTTCCCACTCAAAGGCTGTGCGATCTTGCTAAACTACTTTAGTTCTTAATATAATCACCTGTTTTAAAAAAAATAAACTAAAAGCAAAAACCTCTGGGATTCATACCAGAAGATATGGCCTCTTTAACTCTATAGGTGTATGATTTATGAAAATACATGTCTTACTTGTTTGGTATCTGAGAGAAGATTTCAGTCACCCACTTTTCTAAAGTATCCAGTGTTTCTTCGTGGGGAGGGCAGGAAGGAGACAGGGAAAGGCAGTGTTGTTATTAAAGGTAGAAATGCAATTCTATTTCTCACAGATCTTTAGCTACAAAACAAAGGAATACTTTAATTTGGGCATCACTTGCCACTCCTTAATCAGTAATAGGAAAAATAATATTTAAGAAAACCTTGAGACACATATAATTTTGTTAAGACTCCTTTATTCTTTCTCCCTGGTGAAGTTAGAAAAAACACACAAGTAGAAAAAAAAAGTTTTTGCTTATCATTAGGCTAGATGAAGGACCAAGAGATAAAAATACATCAATCATCCTCCTACCCCATTCCAAAACTTACTTCCTCTAGGAAGGTTTCTCTTAACTAACCTACACTACCCTTCTCAGCAGCTCATCAGTACTATTATACTCCATTTACTTTACATTAATTTACACTTGCTGTGGTTTTAATATATGTCTTCTTAGGCTGATATGATTTCTATCTTCTTTTGATTCTTTTCTTATATTTCATAAGAAATTCTTCTGAAATTTCTAGTAAAATAGGAGATCTAAATGAAAAAGGAAACCTTTTAGCTTTATCCCAGTGACTCGTTACCATCACTGGATAGTATTTGTTAGTTTCACCAGCTACATGACTTTCACTAATTCTCAAAAGAGATGCCCCAGTATATAAATACAAGATGCAAATTAGACTAATCAAGTTCTGAATTTACTCTATACTATTTATACTGATATTTAACTCTTAAATGATATAATAAATGCTGAAGCTCCGAAATCAATTGACTCTAGATTGGACAAGGTTTTCTAATCAAACACGTGGGGCTTATTTTAGAAATCTGCAACAAGCGTTAATATGCTCATATTTGTTATCACCGAAGAAGAGAATGAAAAAGAATCAATACCTAGTTGAAGAAAAATGCATGTTCATGACAGATTTGAAAACAAAAATTAATTAAAAATCGCAAATTAATATTACATACCAAATATAGAATTGCCTATTTTAATAAATGCTGTAAAAGGAATCTAGAAGCACATTTGTAGTTTGAATGCCATACCATATCTGTAACTTTATGTTCAAGTTAACTTTAGTGGACTAATTTTGATCCTAAACACAAAAATATTTTATAATTAAGTGCCAAGTCAGCTCTGATCTTAATTTTGACAATGAGAGAGCAAAATTTTATAAAAAGGAGAATCACATTAGGGTGAGAGGATTAGTTTTTCAAAAAGAAATATACAAACTATAAGGTATTGATATATCAAAATGAACAGTTCAGCAAATGACTGACTTTGAAAAACAGCCTAAGGAGATTAAAATATAAAGAAAACAGAAGAAAGGTACTATGATTTCTTTAATGAGAAAAGTTGACACACATTATTTTCAGTAATGATAAAAGAAGGAAAATAGTAGAGGTATTGACCAGTATTATTATATTTAAGATACTTCTGCTAGCGTCACCATGACAGACTTCAATTAATCATGCCATTTTACTGAACCCTATGTAAGGATGAAAAGACAAACACTGTGACCTTTAAGAGTTTATGATTAATACAGATTAAATGCAAAACCAGAGATAACTGAGGCAGCAGCCAAATGTGGCTTAAAAGACCAATTCATGGGACTTCCCTGGTGGCGCAGTGGTTAAGAATCTGCCTGCCAATGCAGGGGACACAGGTTTGAGCCCTGGTCTGGGAAGATCCCACATGCTGCGGAGCAACTAGGCCCGTGCGCCACAACTGCTGAGCCTGTGCTCTAGAGCCCGTGAGCCACAACTACTGAGCCCGCGTGCCATAACTACTGAAGCCCGTGCACCTAGAGCCCATGCTCCGCAACAAAGAGAAGCCATCGCAATTAGAAGCCCGCAAACTGCAACGAAGAATCGCCCCCGCTCGCCGCAACCAGAGAAAGCCTGCACGCAGCAACGAAGACCCAACACAGCCAAAAATAAATAAATAAATAAGTTTATTAAAAAAGAAAAAACAATTCGTGATCAATCAATACATTAATACACTCATAGACTAGCCTGGAGTTAAGACCTATGTCTATAAAAGAAAAAACATTTGCCTGAGAATCAGATGATTTTGTGCTTCCCTGAGCTTTGCCTCTTCAAATTCTGATTTTCTTTAGTTCATATTAGGATCAAGCACTAAAGTATTGTAAATTAACAGTGCACTGCAACATTGACACGACAGACAAATCCTAAGAAAGCACTACTTCCAAATAATTCTAAGGGTCATAGTCGACAATATTACCTTTGGATTGAACCACTAAAGTCATGTAATGAGCAGAATAGTAATGCATCCAGAATTCTCTCAGTCTAGCATGTGTATCAATATTATTTCTTTTTGGTTCATGTTTGAGAGTCTCAGCATTTCCTATAAAAAGATGGAAAAGATTATAGAAATAACTAAGTTTATTAAAAGTCTCCACACTGACAATGCATCCTTTGCTACTATACTTAACTAATGAAATAACCCAAGTGATGCACAATATTGAAACAGTGTATAATAATAATAATAAGACAAAAATTCACAAGAAACAATTTCAAAGTATATTTTAACACATAAGGAATTAATCTCTAGTTGGCAATACCTTAACAACAGTAATTGCCTTAAGCTTCCTTTCTTAATAATTAGTCTACTATTAGGTTTTATCTCTTAATTATTTTAGTAATATTCTGTATAATTCTTAAAAATAAACCACATAAAGCAAGGATGACATACAAAGTGTATATAACTGTACAAACAAGCAAACAAGCAAATATCCTTTGAATGAAGTACCATTTAGATCAACTCATTCCAGATTCTACTCTGTGGTCAAGAGGATTAATACAAGGCTATAATAACTGGATTCTAACACTAAGAAAAAGCCATTATGAAAAACCAGATACCATTTAAACAGCTTAACAATTAAACAAAATTAGGTCATAGCTCAAAAACTACTAGAGAAATTATTGCTGAATCTCTGTTGATAATTGGAAATGTCAGGTTGGGGAAGAGCACACACTTTATAACCAGATAAACAGAGGTTCAAATCCCACATCCACCACTATCATATTTAAGAAAATTAACTTCTCTGAGCCTGTTTCTTTATCTTTAATGGAGATTATAATGGTACCAAGCTCGTAACATTGTTATGATGATTGAATGGGATAATTCATGTAGTGTTAGCAAAGTATCTGGCACCCAGAAAACATTCACAAAATGTTAGGTGCTATTCCTCATACATCCAATGTTAGAGAACCAAATATAGGCATGCTGTACTACTTTCTATTTGAAAAGCTTCCTACCTACCCTAAAAGGTAAAAGGTACCTAGCTACCTTACCTTTATAACTTTCCATTCTTTATAAACTTTTCATACTCTCAATCTTCCTTAACTAGAAAACATGAAATAAGATGAAGTATTTAGTACCTTACCCCAAAAAAATTTCCCCATAGGATGTCCAGGTCTAGCAAGGCTTCCAAATAACATTTCCTTTCTGTTTGCATCAGAGGGTCTTGCAAGTTGATATTCTGTCAGTTTTAAGGAAACACTTTTAATAAAATGAAATTCAGTATCTTGCTTTATTATCTGGAAATTCAAGCTTAAAGAACTGAAAGTAAGGAAGTAACAAAAATTAATTTTATGAATAAAGTGTAGTAAGACTGAAGCAGGGAAATCAATGATCTAGGACAAGTTCTATGACTTAACACATTCTCTAACTTTGGGTAGTCAATTCACCTTTCTAGAGATTTTCCCTTATTTTCAAATGAAACAGGCAGTTAATAATCTAAAGGTTATTATTGTGAGAACTAAAGTATTGCCTGCCATATCAGTAAGCAAAAGATGTTGCAGCCATCAAGCCATCACATTACAGACACAGGGATGGTGCGCCCTCAGGAAGCTCAGGATGAGAAAACATAGGATACTGGACCCAGATAGCTGCGGTGCCTATCAAAGGAATGATTTCAGTGAGCCCAGACTCTTGCATCTTCCCGTACATAGAAAAGCGCTAAATTCCTTAACTTGAGATATCTCGGTTTCTTTTATTAACAGTAATCTTCTGATGTTCCGACTACCTGGTCTTTTGTTGCAAAAAAACCTATATATCCTAGCTCCCCCCCTTGCCTCTTTGGAACAGTTTTCTCAGCGTTATCTGAGATGCTGTGTCCCAGACTTGAAGTCCTCAGAAAATCCGCCAAATAAAACATAACTCTCAACTTTTAGGTTGTGCATTTTTTTTCAGTCAACAGATGCTATGTCCAAGATCTTACTGATGAAAGTGCCAAGAAAATGTTAAATCAAACTCCTTATTGTCCGGGAACTTTGTCATATATATTGTTTAAATCTCCTCCAAAGCCAACTATGTTGGTAATAAAATATTAATGGTTAAAAACAATCACTTTGAAGTCAGAAGTATCTTGCCTAGAATCCAAGTTCTGCCATTTACTAAGCTATACAACCTTGAGAAAGTTATCTAACTTCCCTGATTCTATTTCTCATCTATAGAATGGAGTTACAAGTACCTAGCTCACAGGATTCTTATAAGAATTAAATAAGATATATTCCTTCAACAAATATTTACTGAACATCATGCAGCAGGTACTACTAAAACTAGCTGCTGGAGGTAGAAGGTTCAGAATCAAAGCAGAGGCAAGATATCAGGCTGAAGAGATAAGAAACAATTTTTGAAAGAGCACTTCTAAGCCTCAGTTTCATTGTATGTCAAATAAGGATAATGGAGGTAATAATCATAACAATGCACATAATAAGTGCTCAATAAATGTTAGCTATTTTTTTTTATCATAGGAGTAATGGTAAGGCATTACAAATGTTTAATAAGGAGAGTAACGTTATCAGATCTGGACTTCAGTAAATTCATTCTGGGAAATGATTCTGGTAAATTCATCAGGGAAACTGATTAGAGGCCATCACTGTTATGCTTGGTAAAGAGAGTGGAAACTAAAGTGGTGACAGAAGAGATGGAAAGAAGCAAAAGTATATTCAGTAAAATACTTCAGTTATAAGCCATGAAGTCTAAATCAAAGATGAGACAGTAAAAAATGCATACATTTATAATTTCCATACCTGGGAAACATATGTAGTAAAAAATATATACATAGCTTCAACAGAGTAAATTTTTTAAATCTCTGTAAAAATTATGAAGATATGGCTATAACACAGAAGAAACAATTCCATTATTAAGGTGACAGGCTGAATAATGGCTCCCAAAGATGGCCACATCTTAATCTCCAAAACCTGTGAATGTGTTACCTTATGTGGTAAAAGGAACTTTGCAGTGTGATTAAATTAAGGATCTTGAGAAGGGGAGATTATCCTGGATTATCTGGGTCCCAGTGTAATCATAGGGTCCTTAAAAGAGAGAGGTAAGAGGATCAAAGACAGAAGATATAAAGACAGAAGCAGAAGTCAGACAGCAAAGAAGATTCTACACCCATGGCTCTTCAGATAGTGAAAGGAGCCATAGTCTAGGAAAGTAGGTGGTATCTAGAAGGTGGAAAAGGCAAGGAAACAGATTCTCCCTTGGAGGCTCCAAAAGGAATGCAGCCCTGAGGAAATATTTTAGACTTCTGACCTCCAAAAGTTTAAGAAAATAAACCTGTTGTTATTTTACGCCTGAGTTTCTGGTAATTTGTTACAGCAGCAACAGAAAACTAATTGAGTAGACATATAAACATACCTACAAAAAGTGATTTAGTACCTCCTACAACTGATTAAAAATAGAGTATAAATACTGAACACACTCAACCACTTGATTATATAAAAAAAGGCTTTGGCCATATCCTCAGTCTCAATCACTAAGGTACAATATGCAGGCAATTAAACATGCTTATGTAAAAGTATGAACAATCATTAAAATAAAGAGCTAATCATTAAGAATAATCTTTTTTTCTCTACAATCTTCTTTTAGCAATAAGTTAATTCCATTTTAAAACCTACCCTGTGGACATTTATGAGCTTCTGTGATTAAATGTATTCAAGAAAATTATAAAACACTGAACAGACCTATCTGCATTGTGCAAATAAATGCTTATAAATTTGTGTGTATAACCACTTCACTGAAAGATTAGACCAAAAACAGATTGTCGATGCAGGGCACAGTGATAAAGTAATGAAGGTAAAACAAGATAATAAATTAAAAACTCAGGAAAGAATCTCTTCCATAAGCAGGTGGAGAGGAATAAAGGAAAAAGAAAATGAAAAGATGAATCTACCAGGATAGCTGAACTTCCTTTCAACTCCTCTCACATTGAATGGGCCATCCAAGCATGCAGGCAACTAAAAACATGTGAATGAGATGAGAATGATAGAATAAAGACTATCACATCTGAATAGAAGAAAATAACATCTGATTATTGAGCTTTCAAAAATAGATCTCATTATTTGCAGATATTGATTTTGGAAAAAAGAAAAGCTAAGATGTGTGAATATAATACTGACTTAGACCTGGCCTAGAGCTGTTAACTCTTAATGGTCTGCATACTATACACGTTAACATGTAAAACTGTTAAACATTTTGTGGTTTTAGCCAAGATAAATTTACGCTGTGTTCACAATAAATATCAATATCTATCAATGTATAAATATTGAGTCTCCAAATGATCTTGTTGTATGTTCATAGAATCTAAACTTAGCTCTTGTCTTACTTATAATTTTCTGATGTCTTATAAATGCAAATAAGAGAAGAATAATATATCATAAACAGTATGCTAAAAAACAAAACTGGCTAATGAATACTAGTTTATTACACCAGTTAAAATTTAAGACCTCTCCCATCTCCCTCATCTCAAGTAAATCCTTCATACTTAGAAGGTTAAGTAACTAATGATATATACCTAGCTATTTATATCAGATCACAAATTGAAATCTAGGTCTCCTATCATCAAAAACAAACAAAAAAACAGAGCCTTTATCTTAAGTTCATCTTAAACCAAAACTACTTATTGTATGTGAGTGTGTGTGTACATATATCACATATGTATGTATATACATATATTTCTGCATAATATTCAAAATATAATAAAATATATTCTGAATTAAACTTGTAAAATTAAATTAGACGTTTAATCTTTTTTTTTGGCCGCACCGCACAGCTTGCGAGATCTTAGTTTGACGACCACGGGTTGAACGTGGGCCCTGGCAGTAAAGCGCTGAGTCCTACCACTGGACTGCCATGGAATTCCCTAGATGTCTAACCTTTTAAATGCCAATTTCAACCCACTCTAGAAACTGTATAAAGAAAAACACACTTGAAAGAATTAAAGACACAGAATATAGTTCCTAGGTCCCAAAAAGTAGGGAAGGCTTCTGGAGTTTTCCTTAGTTATTTTGGTTTTTCATGTATTCAACAAATACTTATCTGGGCCTATGAAAAAACAGACACTGTGGGTAGGCAAGTAACAAAAATGAAGAAAATAAATCCTTGATTATAAGGAGCTACTAGAACTAGGAGGAATCTAACTCCATTCCACCCTCTTTTACAAATAAATTGAGGGCCAGAGTTAGTGACATTTCTATAAGTAAAACACAGTTTGCTGACTTCAAGACAGTTCTTTCCAGCCATCTGCAGTTTATTCAGCCTAGTGAATGCATTAAGTGATTATTAGAACTAGACAATCAAGCCAAGAGGGAAAATGCTACAAAGGGAAGAACTAGTACAGAGACCTGGCCCCTTCAGCTATGCAAGACAAGCCTAACCTATGTGAACTAGAAATCCCCCCAAGTCCACTGTTACATGTTTCTAATGCTAAAATAAGGGAGCAGGATTAATCTGCAGTGGTGCTATTTACTGGTACTCTGTAATTAAGGGATATTTGCAGCACAGTTCTCTAATGAACCCGCACCCTATAGAGACACACAGCCTTCCTAACGGTCTTCAATATTTAAATCACAAAGATAAGAAAAACTGTCAAAAAGTAAAATTAAACGCATTTCCTGTTCAGGAGTTTAGTTTCTTCATCTATAAACATATCACGATTGTTTTCGGAACTACAGAAACTCAACCCACAAAGCACTGACACACAGAGGCAACAAAAAATAAGCTATTTAAATATCAGGATGGTGCTTAAAATAAAGCCTCAGAGAAAATACCTCTTCATACAAAAAGAGTATGTGAACTTTTAAAGTTTTAACACCCAGCATTAGCTTTAAGAATTAGGCTCTTATCCTGCAAAAGGTCAGTCACTGTGGTAAAACCCTCAAAAAACAAAGGCTGAAAAATCAAAAATCTACCATTCTTTGATTTATTTCAAATATATACTGAATTAGACATTTAATGGCTTCAGGAATAACCATGACATATCTATTTTAACTTAGCCCTTTATAATATAAAGAGTGATAAAGAATGATAAATGTGCTAAACGACTGGATCAATGAAGGAAAAAGCAGCAAGACATAAAGCACTTACCACTATCAACAGCTTCAACTTCCCGGTCAATTGCATCTCTGATCATTAGTGGATGGATGAAGAATTGGGCCCATCTGGAAAAAAAAAAAAAAAAAAACTGTTTGGTAAAAGTTTTTCATCAGTCAACATCTACTTTTTTAATTAAGAAGCTTTACTAAGATGGAGATTTAGTTCATAATCGTGCATATAAAACCTAAGCAATACACAGCATTGCTAGATTTTAAAGTCTACAAACTACCTTTTTTCTATTATGAAATATAATACCCATACAGAAAAGTATTATATATAAAACATGGGCATAGAGACTATAAGGTAAACACCTGAGTGGTCACCACTCAGATCAAGAAATAGACCACTGTCAGAACTCTAGAAGAACCCAGCACCCACCTTATCCTCAGAGTTAATATTATGAATGTTACGGGAATCACTTCTCTGCATTTCTTGATAGTTTTACCACATATATATGTATTTCTAGGCTGGTGTTTCTTGATCTTTTTTTTTTTCCATTATCAACCCTAAGTAGCCTTTTCAGAAATTTTCTTCTAATCACTCCCCTATGACATTTTTACACACATATACAATCTGTTTACATATTTTATGTGTATCTGTGATTTTATAAATAAAAAGTATCTGAGGCCTACTTTTTTTAACTTTTTAAGTTAAACTTTTTTTTAATTTATTTATTTATTTTTGGCCGTGTTGGGTCTTCGGTGCTGCACATGGGCTTTCTCTAGTTGCGGCGAGTGGGGGCTACTCTTCATTGCAATGCGCAGGCTTCTCATTGCAGTGGCTTCTCTTGTTGCGGAGCACGGGCTCTAGGCACACGGGCTTCAGTAGTTGTGGCATGCGGGCTCAGGAGTTGTGGCTCGCTGGCTCTAGAGCGCAGGCTCAGTACTTGTGGTGCACAGGCTTAGTTGCTCCGCAGAATGTGGGATCCTCTCAGACCAGTGATTGAACCCGTGTCCCCTGCATTGGCAGGCAGATTCTTAACCACTGTGCCACCAGGGAAATCCCAAGTTAAAATTTTAAAGGCTATTAGTATTTCACTTAATTTTATAACTGTATTTGCTGTTTAATGTAATATATTCCTTATATAAATTGTGATGCATCAAATTACGTATGCAAATTAACCATTTACATAATAACAGCAATGCAATCAAGTTTTTAAAAAATTAAAATTCATTTTTCCAACAAAACACACTGAAAAAATTAATTTCCTACAATATTTAATAAACTTTGAACTTTTGCTTGCTCTGAGAAGAAACTTTTAACTTAATTAGCTACTAGATACTCATTAAAATATTACTGACATTTTTTTCTTTTCAGTACTTAGTATAACTAATGATGGGTTGAATAACTTTTGTTGAACTAAATAATAAAACAGAATATTTTTATTTAATTCTAAAAATCAAAGTCACACACAAAAGCAGAGAGAGGATCAAACATACTATCCACAAGGCAGCCAATGGCAACCAACTGACACACACAGACCGCCTCTAGTGATGACTTCAAGATCAGTCATTTGAAAGTCCTCCAATCATCTATCCACCACAATTTTGTACCCCTGACCTTGCAGACGCTCTGCATATCTTCCACAAACTCACTGTCAGTGTAAATGGTGCTCATGTGATATTTGAGAAAACTCAAAAAGAAATCAAACACTAAGTGAAGATTTTGCAGGTAGGGTTAAGCTTTGGAGGGCCACAAACCATTATAGTATCAAATGTTTTTTCACCTTCAAGACCAATTTTTGCTACCAAAAGAAACAGTATGAACCCTGCCAAGAATGCATGTTCTAGACAATATAGTTTCATTTTTGAACTTCATATAAATGGATATATAGTGTATGTATTCTTTGCGTGATTTATTTAACTCAACACTCTTTTTAGTAGTCATTCATGATGCTACATGTGGCTGTGGTTCATTTATTTTCATTGCAGTAGAATATTCCACTGCATGAATTTATTCATCCATTCTACTGCTGGTGGACATGTGGGCTGGTTCTGGGTTTGAACCATTACAAACAATGCTGCCATAAACATTCTTATAAATATGTACCATGGCACATGTGCACAAGTTTGTCTAAATATATATCTAAGAAAGGAACTCCTAGGTAATAGTATATGCATCATATGTTCTACATCACTAGGTAATAATCAAACTTTTCCAAAGTGATTGTGCCAATCTACACTTGCATCAGATCATCCTCCAATCCTCTACAACCTCACCCTCACTTGGTATTGTCAGACTAAAATTTTCTGCAACTTTTAGGAGGATAGTTAAATCTCATAATGGTTTTAATTTACATTTTCCTGATTTAACATTTTATATATTTATTAATAATTTGAATTTCTTCTCTTGTAAAATGCCTGTTTAAGGGTTTTTTCTATTGGGTTGTATTTTTCTTACTGATCATAATAATATATATATAATTATCCATTTATATGATATATATTATCATATATAAATTATGTTACATACAATTACATATATAATCTAATAATTAAATCTCTGGTAGTTATTCTAAATATAAGTCCTCTGTTAGTTACATGTGTTGCAAATACATTCTCCCACTTTATACTTGCTTTTTTCATACTCTTTATGTTATCTTTAGATGAATATAATGTACTATCATTTTTCCTTTATGTTTTGTTTTTGCATCTTGCTTGATAATCCTTACCTAAGGCTAAAGTCACGCTTATCTATAAAACTTTTAATTGTACTTTTCACTTTTTGGTCTATAATCCACATAGAATTGATTTTTTTGTGCATGTTGTGAGATAGGGAGTCAATTTTGTTTTTGCCTTTATAGAAGCCCAACTGTCCTGGCATCATTTTTTTAAAAAGCCCTTTCACCACTGCTCCATAATGCTCCTATCAAAAATCAAGTGTCCACATATGTGTTGGTCTATTTCCATTCCAAGAAATATTCTGTTCCATCATCTCTTTGTCTAGCCCTCTGCTAACACCCCAATGTCCTAATTACAAAACAAATCTTAAAAAAAAAAAAAAAAAACAAATCTTAGTATCTAGTAGGTCAAGTCCTGCTACCTTGTTATTTTTCCAATTCAAAAGTATCTTGGCTATACTTAGCCCTCTGCATTTCCTTATAAATCTTAGAGTTAGCGTGTCTATTTAAGACTAAGTAAATCTTCTGAGATTATGGTTGCGATATCACTGAATCTGTACATTAAATAGGAAGATTAATGCCACTAAAAGAAAAAAAAGGCTTCAGGGAATTCCCTGGTGGTCCAGTGGTTAGGACTCCGGAGCTTCCAATGCAGGGGGCACAGGTTCGATCCCTGGTTGGGGAACTAGGGTCCTGCATGCCATGCAGCATGGCCAAAATCAAAACAAAACAAAAAAACAAGGCTTCAAATCCATGAATAGTATTTCTCTCAATTTATTTAGGTCTTTTTAACTATCTCACAATAAGGTTTTAATATATTCTCCATGAAGAGGTCTTACACATAATTTTTGGGATGATTCTTGAGTGTCTGATTATTTGTGTAGCTTTTATAAACTTTTTTTAAATCTTAATTTCTAACTGTTGCTGATACATAGAAGTACTTTTATATGTTAAACATATTATCATTTTTATCCTTTTTAATTTTTGCATATCAAGCTATCTTACTAAATTCTGTTAATGTTACTAATTTTTATATGTAGAAGATTTTAGATTTTCTATGTTCACAATCATATCATATGCTTTGACAGTTGTGTATTTTGCTTATTTTTCTTTCTTGCCTAATATAATAGAATGATGAACAGAAGCGATCACAACCCGTATCTCTGTCTTGTTCCTGATCTCAACTTGGAATCTTTCAAGGTTTCACCATTAAATATAAGGTTTGGTTTAAACTATCAAATATCATATTGAGAAAGCTGCCTTATACTCTATTTGCTAACAGCATCTTTGTGAATAGATACTGAATTTCATCACGTAATTTTTTTCTACATATACTGAGACATGATTTTTCTCCTTCAATCTGACAATGCGATGAACAGCACTGATTTTCTGCTAACCCTACCTCATATTTCTAAGATGACCCCAACTCAGTACTGCTATATCAGCCTGTTTGTGAATCTGGTCTATATTTTTTCTTATATTATACTTTCTTAAATCAAGGTCATGCTACCTTCATAAATGAGGGAGGAATTATTTCTTCCTTCAATTTTTTGTACGACTCTAAACAAGTTTATTTTTGAGAAGAGTTTTCATTACTGATTTTTTTTTAATGATTATAAGAGTATGAAAACTTTTAAATTATAATTTCTCTTATGTGGGTTTTATAAATAATATTACTAAGAATTTGTGAACGCCATCTAGTTTTTTCATTTACTGGCATAGGTTGTACAAAATACCTTATTGTATTTTCAATATCTGCCAATATGTCTTAATTCTTTTCCATTCTTGATATTTGCACATATTCTTCTTTTTCCCTGACCAGTCTCATGAAATGTTTACCTATTTTGTCAGTTTTTTCAAACCAACATTTAGCTTTCTTGAAATTACCATATGTATATTGTTTCTATTGAGAAATAATTCACATACCACAAAATGCCCTTTTAAAGTAATTTAAAAGATTTTACTACATTCACAGAATTGTGTAAACATTACCACTGTCTAATTTCAGAAATTTTTCATTAACCCAAAAATAAACTCTGTACCCATTAACGGTCATTCCCTATTCCCTCATCCGTCCAGCCCCTGGCAAGCACTAATCTGCTTTTGGTCTCTATGGATTTGCCTATTTTGGACATTTCATATAAAAGGAATCATACACTATGGGGCCTTCTGCATCTGGCCTCTTTCTCTTAGCATAATGTTTTCAAGATTCATTCATGTTGTATTACATACCAGGACTTCATTCCCTTCTTATTGCCAAGTAATATTCCTTTGTATGGATGTGCTACATTTTGTTTATCCATTCATCAGTGGATTGACATTTAGGTTGTTTCCACTTTTGACCTATTATGTATAACACTGCTACTAACACTCATGTAGAAGTTTTTGTGTAGATATATGTTTTCAATTCTGTAGAGTATGTATACTAAGAGTGGAATTTTTGGGTCATATGGTAACTCTACGTTTAACTTTTGAGGAAGTTTTCTAACTACATTTTCTAACACAGCTGAACCAACAGCAATGTACGAAAGTTCCAATTTATCCACACATTCACCAATAATTGTAAATGTTCTTCTTTTCAAAGTGGTATCTCACTGAAGTTTTTTTTTTAATTGAAGTATAGTTGATTTACAATGTTGTGTTGATTTCTGCATACAGCACAGTGACTCAGTTATACATATTCTTTTCCATTCTGATTTATCACAGGATATTGAACATAGTTCCCTGTGCTATAAAGTAGGACATGTTGTTTATTCATTCTATGTATACTAGTTTACATTTGCTAATCCCGAAGTCCCAATCCTTCCCTCCCCCACCCTCCTACCCCTTGGCAACCACAAGTCTGTTCTCTATGTCTGTGAGTCTTTAAAGCAAAAAAGTGTTTAATTTCAGTGGAGTCCAGTTTGTCTAGTTTTTCCTTTGTTGCTTCTGCTTTTGATGTCATACCTGAAAAACTATTGCCAAGTCCAAGGTCACAAAGATTTATGCCTATGTTCTCTTTAGAGTTTTATAGTTTTTGCTCTTACACTTAAGCATATGTCTCAATTTGTTAATATTTGTATATGGTATGAACAAAGGATCCAACTTCATTCTTTTGCATGTGGATATCCAGTTGTCACAGTAGCATTTGTTGAAAAACTATTCTTTCCCATTGAATTGCCTTGGCACCCTTGCAACTGACAATAAATGTAATGGTTCATTTCTGGAGCCTCAATTCTATTCCACTGAAGTATATGTCTATTCTTATGCCAGTACCATGTTGCCTTGATTACTGTAGATTTGAGTAAGTTTTGAAACTGGGAATATGAGTCCTTTAACTTTGTTCTTTTTCAAGATAATTTTGGCTATTCTTGGTCTCTTCCTTTCCATATGAATTTTAGAATCAGCTCATCAATTTCTTCAAAAAAGACAGCTGAAATTTTGATAAGGATTAAGTTGAATCTGTAGACCAATTTGGGATGTATTGTCATCTTAACAATATTAAGCCTTGTAATCTATGAATATGAGATGGCTTTCCATTAATTTAATTTGTTCTTTAATTTCTTTCAAAAAATTTTTGTGGCTTTCCACAAACAACTCTTACACCTCTTTTGTTAAATTTATTCCTAAGTATTTTATTCTTTTTAATGCTATTGTACATGGAATTTTCTCTTAATTTCATTTTTGTATTTTTCATTGCTAGTGTATAAAAATACAACTGAGTTTTGTACAATGATCTTGATCCTGCAACCTTGTTGATATTAGCTCTAATAGGTCATTTGTGGACTCTGTAGGATTATCCATATACAATGAGTTCCTATTATTTGTGGTAGTTATGTTTTCTAAAGTTGTCATGACTGCTGAATTAGCGAGTATTGAATGACTGTCCTAGGGGTAATACACATACACAGATTATGATCTTAAATCCTAAAGGTATCTCATTCTAGTTGATTCTCTTTTCTTTATTTCACAAAAGAGAGAGTGAGGTTCAGAAGTGTTAAGGAAACTGCCTGAGGCCACTTCCCCAGTGGGTACCAGAGTTGGGACTCAAACTCCATAGAACTGGCTCCAGAGCCAGAGTTTCTCTTACTATATTGTACTGTCCCTTATCCTCTGGTCACTTCTGTATGAAAGCTGAAACAAAACGGTAGAGCGTTGCCTTTTTCAACCTCAGCTGAGAATGTGTGTGCCAGGCAACTCAAATTTTTCACAACAATTTTCAAATTTTTTCACAAATTTTTCACATGTCCATGAATGACTACAAAAGCACTGCAAGTATTCATTTTGGAGTTACAAATAAATTTTAGTGAGTAGGTGAATTCTCCACAAATAATGTGATTCATCTGTACAAGATTATGCCATCTGCAAATAGAGATAGTTTTACTTCTTTTCGAATCTGCATGATTTTATTTCATTTTCATGTCTAACTGCTCTAGCTAAAACCTCCACTACAATGTTGAATAGAGGTGGACAGGGCTGATATCTTGATCCTAATCTTTGGGGAATGCTTTCAACCTTTCACCATTAAGTATGATGTTAGTTGTGGGTTATTCATAGATACCCTTTATCAGGTTGAGGAAGTTCCCTTTTATTCCTAGTTTATCAAGTGTTTTATCATGAAAGGGTGCTGGATTCTGTTAGATGCTTTTCCTGTTTATATTAAGATGATTTTTGGAATGTGTTTTTGTCCTTTCTTCTATTAATATGGCATATTATGTTGGTTGGTTTTTGTATGGTGAACTAACCTCGCAATCCTGGGATAAATCCCACCTGGATTGTGCATAATCCTTTTTATATGTTGCTGGATTCAGTTTTGTGGTTTTGTTGAGGATTTCTGCATCTCTATTCATAACAGATACTAGTCTGTAGTTTTCTTGTGCAATGATCTTCTAGTTTTGATATCAGAGTAACACTGGCTTCATAGAATGATTTAGGAAGTGTCCCTCCTCTTCTATATTTTGGAAGAGTTTATGAAGCATTAGTGTTAATTCTTTAAATGTTCAGTAGAATTCACCAGTGAAGTCACCTGGGTCTATACTTTTCATTTGGTAAATTCTTGATTACTAATCCAATCTCTCATTACAGGTCTATTCAGATTTTCTGTCTTCTTAAGTCAGTTTCAATAGTTTTGTGTCTTTCTAGAAATTTGTCCATTTCGTCTCAGTTATCTATTTGTTGGCATAAAATAGTTCATAATATTCTATTACACTCTTTTTTATTTTGGTTAAGATCATACTAATGTTCACTCTTTCATTCCTCATTTTAATAATCTGAGCCTTCCTTTTTCTTGGTTAGTCTAGCCGAAAGTTTGTCAATTTTGTTCATCTTTTCAAATAACCAACTGTTGGTTTTATCTTCTATTGTTTTTCTATTCCCTATTTATTTCCACTCAAATTTTTATTATGTCCTTCCTTCTGTTTACTTGGGTTTAGATTGCTCTTCTTTGCCTTGTTAATTAAGATGGAAGTTTAGGGTCACTTGAGATCTTTCTTTTTTAATGGAGGTGTTTACAGTTATAAATTTCCCTCTGAGCACTGGTTTTGATACATCCCATAATTTTTGTATGTTGTTTTCATTTTCATTAGTCTCTATTTTTTAAATTTCCCTTGTGATTTCTTTTTTGATCCATTGATTATTTAGGGTAAGGTTGTTTAATTTCTACAGATTTGTGAAATTTCCCAAATTTCCTTCTGTTACTGATTTCTGATTTCATTACATTATAGCTAGAGAACATACTCTGTATAATTTCATCCTTTCAAATTTATTGGGAATAAATTTATTTTATGACCTAATATATATCTATGCTGGAGAAAAATACATGCAGCACTTTAGAAGAATGTGTATTTTGTTGATTTGGGGTGAAGTGTTCTGTAGATGTCTAGTTAGTTTATACTCTTGTTCATGTCTTCTGTTTCTTGTTGATCTACCTAGTTGTTCTATCCTTTATTGAAAGTGGGATATTTACATTTGCAACTATTATTATTTAATTGTGTATTTTTCCCCTCAATTCTGTCAGTTTTTGCTTATGTATTTTGAGGTTCCTTTGAAAGATGAACTTATGTTTATAACTGTTATACCTTCTTGATGGATTGACCCTTTTATCATTATAAAATTCCCTCGTCTCTAGAAAAAGTTTCATCTTAAAGTCTTATTTTGTCAGATATTAGTTCAATCACTCCAGCTCCCTTTTAATTACTATTTGTATGTATATCTTTTTTCATCTTCTTATTGCCATCCTAGTGGTGTATTTTAATCTAAAGTGTGTCTCTTACAGACAGCATTTATAGCTGACGCATGTTTCTTTACCCAGTCTGCCAGTATCTTGTCTTTTAATTGAAATGCTTAATCTGTTTACATTTAACTTAATTACTGATAAGACAGGATTTATATCTTCCTTTGCTATCTGTTTACTGTAAGTCTTATGTCTTTTTTCCCCTCTATTCCTCCATTGCTGACTTCTTTTTGTTAAAATAGATATTTTCTAGAGTACCATTTAAATTCCCTTGCCATTTCTTTTACTATATTTTTCGTTATTTTCTTAACTAACGTCTTAACTTATAAAAATCCATTTTGAATTAATACCAACTTAACTTCAGTAGTATACAAAAACTTCACTCCCATATACCTGTTCTCTCTCCCTTCCTTTGTGTTATTATTGCCATACAAATGATGTCTTTATACATTATATGCCTATCAACACAGATTTATAATTTTTGCTTTATACAGTTAGTTATCTTTTAAATCAGATAGGGAAAAAATTACAAACAAAAAGTATATTTATACTTTCTTTTATATTTACCTATATAGTTACCTTTACCAGTATGCTTTATTTCTTCATGTGGATTTGAGCACCCTTTCATTTCAGTCTGAAGGACTCCATCCATCTAATATGTCATATAGAGATCTGCTAATGACAAACTTAAAACTTGGTTTTTAGTTCATCTGAGATTGTCTTAATTTCTCCATTTAGAAGGATATTTTTGCTGGATATAAAATACTTGGTTTGTAGTCTTTTTCTTTCAGCACTTTGAATGTGTCATACCATTGCCTTCTTGCCTCCATGATTTCTGATGAGAAAGCACCTGTTTACCTTATTGAGATTAACTTTTATGAAAAAAGCTGCTCTTCTCTTGCTACTTTCAATATTCTCTTTACATTTGGCTTCTGACAGCTTGATTATAATGTATCTTATTGTGAATGTCATTGTTGTGAATACCACTGTGTTAATCTTTCTGGAAATCCTTGAGTTGCTTGAATGTGTAGATTTTGGTCTTTTATCAAATTTGGAAAGAGTTTGGCTATTATACCTTCAAGAATACTTTCTACCCTTTTCTCATTTCCTTTTGGAACTCCTATGATACACATGTTACTATGCTTGATGGTGTCCCACAGATCTCTGAGGCTGTTTATTTTTCTTCATTCCTTTTCTTTATTTCTTTTCCTCAGACTGGACAATCCAAACTAACCTTTCTTCAAGTTTGTTTACTATTTCCTCAGCTAACTCAAATCTTCTGTTGAGCCCTTCTAGTTAATTTTTCATTTGAGTTGTACTTCTCAACTCCAGAATTTCTATTTGGTTCTATTTAATAATTTGTATCTCTTTATTGATGTTCTCTATTTAGTAAGACATCATTCTCATATTTTCCTTTAGTTCTTAGACATAGTTTTCTTTAGCTCTTTGAACATAATTAAAATAGGTGATTTAGGATAAAGAAGATGTGGTACATATATACAATGGAATATTACTCAGCCATAAAAAGAAACGAAATTGAGTTATTTGTAGTGAGGTGGATGGATCTAGAGTCTGTCATACAGAGTGAAGTCAGAAAGAGAAAAACAAATACCGTATGCTAACACATATATATGGAATCTAAAAAAAAAAAAATAGTTCTGAAGAACCTAGGGGCAGGACAGGAATAAAGACGCAGATCTAGAGAATGGACTTGAGGACACGGGGAGGGGGAAGGGTAAGCGGGGACGAAATGAGAGAGCAGCATGGACTTATATATACTATCAAATGTAAAATAGATAGCTAGTGGGAAGCGGCCACATAGCACAGGGAGATCAGATTAGTGCTTTGTGACCACCTAGAGGGGTGGGATAGGGAGGGTGGGAGGGAGATGCAAGAGGGAGGAGATATGGGGATATATGTATATGTATAGCTGATTCACTTTGTTATAAAGCAGAAACTAACACACCATTGTAAAGCAGTTATACTCCAATAAAGATGTTAAAAAAAAAAAAAGGTGATTTAAAGTTTTTGCCTAGTAACTCCAGAATCTGGGCTTTCTTAGGGACAGTTTCTATTGACTACTGTTTTTCTGGTGTTCAGCCATACTTTCTGCATCCCTCATAACTTTCTGTTGAAAACAACATTTTAAATAATGTAACGTGGCAACTCTGTAAATCAAGATTCTCCTCCCTCCTCAGGGTTTGTTGTTATTGCTGTTTGCTGTTCTTACTGTTTATATATTTAGTACCTTTCTTAAACTAATCCTGTAAAGTCCATATTCTTTGGCAAGTACAACCACTGCTTGGTTAGCTTAATGATAATCTTTGGTTGTGGAGAGATTTCATTAAATGCCTTGCCAAGGGGTTCTCTGTGCATATTGGGGGATGCTTTCAACATTCAGTCAGGCAGTTTACAACTCTGCCTTAGCCATCACATCCTGCTTGCCCAGAGACTCAAGGTCAACCATGGTGAGAGCTTAAGGCATTCTTAGGTCTTTCTTGAGCATGCACACAGCCCTGGACATGACACAGCTATATGCACATATGTGACTTTCAAAATTTCCAGGAATATACTGGAACTTTTCAAAGCCCCTTAGGATATCTCATTTTCCAGTTTTTCCTTTTAAGCTTTTTGAATAGCCTATTTGTTTGCCCCAACTGTTAACCACTGCCTCAGGTAGTCACAAAGGTAAACAATTTCCATCCAAATGTTTTCAACAAATGCCTCCAGAGAAAGATTTTTGCAAATGGGTGAGCTCCCAGTCAGGCCAAATACATAAAAATCCGTGAATGGTGGTTCCCAGGAAATTACCAGACAGGTCAAATAATGAAGATTCTCCAGAATGATGTTTTTAGAGAGCTTTAAATCCATCCAGCCCCCTCCAGTGGCTGCTAGACTGCTGTTTTTTACTGAGATTGTGGGACCTCTTTGTTTTTGAGACTACTGTAGAGCTGGGTAGAGGGCAATGGAAATAGGGCAAGTTAAAATGCCACAAAACTCACTGTTCTTAGTAAGATTTAGTCACTCGCTTGAATAAATACTCCTTGGATTGTTGCAAACTTTTTGTTATTTCCAGAGTTCTGAAAAAGTTGATTTTGACAATTTTGGCAATGTTCTCATTGCTTTTATAGAGGAGGGGCTTTTTGGAGGTCCTATTTCACCATTCTTCTGAGGTCAGTCTGCTTTTTATTTCATTTATTTTCACCATTTCTTTCTTCTTTCTTTGGGCATACTTTGCTGGTCTTACTCAGACTTCCTGAGATTCATCAGCTCATTAATTTTAAGCCGTTCTTCTTTTCTAGCGTATACATTTAAGATTATATATTTCCCTCTAAGTACTACTATAGCTGCATCCCACAACTTTTGTTCTATAATATTTTTATAATTCAATATAAAATACTTTCTAATTTCTGATATGCTTTCCTCTTTTACCCAGGTGTTTCTTAGAAATGTATTTAATTTCCAAACATAAGGCAATGTTCTAGTCGGCTTTCTGCTTCTGATTTCTAGCTAAAATTTAACTGTACGCTGTTCAGAAAACATAATTAATATGGTTTCAATGCTTTGAAATTTGAGACTGAACTTGTGGCTTAAAATATGGTCAACTGAAAAAATTTTGTAGTTAGAAGGTGTTAATTAGGCATTCTGTATACATCTATGAAAAAAAGTGGTAATCCTTTTGTTATAATCTTCTACATCCTTATTGATTTTACGGTTGTTCTATCAATTACTGAGAAGGGGGTGTTAAATCTCCCACTGCAGTTGGTTACTTGTTCACTGGTTTTTATATCTGATTTACTGTGAGGCTATGTTACTAGATGTGTTCAAACTGGAAATAATTATGTCTTCCTAGTTAAGTTTTATCAATATGAAGTGAGCCTTTTTTTTTTTTTTAATTTTTATTTATTTATTTTTATTTATTTATGGCTGTGTCGGGTCTTCGTTTCTGTGCAAGGGCTTTCTCTAGTTGCGGCAAGTGGGGGCCACTCTTCATCGCGGTGCGCGGGCCTCTCATTATCGCGACCTCTCTTGCTGCGGAGCACAGGCTCCAGACGCGCAGGCTCAGTAGTTGTGGCTCACGGGCCTAGTTGCTCCGCGGCATGTGGGATCTTCCCAGACCAGGGCTCAAACCCGTGTCCCCTGCACTGGCAGGCAGATTCTCAACCACTGCGCCACCAGGGAAGCCCTGAAGTGAGCCTTTTGAGCAACAGTAATTTTTTTTTCAAGCCTTACATCTAAGTCTTGAAAACTATTTGTTTGGGTTTTTAAAAATCCAGTCTGACAATGTATAATTGGAAATTAATCCACTTACATTTAATGAGAATTACTGTTATATATGGATCAACATCTACCTCCATCCTACTTTGTACTGCTTCTCCCACTTGTTCTGTCTCTCCTACTACTTTTTTTTCTTTGAATTTATTATTAAAAAGAATTATTCCAAATGTTTTCCCTGTACTGGTTTGGAATTTTTATGCTCAAATTGTGTTCTTTTAGAAGTTACCCTAGAAAATATTACATGTATCCTTTTAACTTATCAATGTCTAATGTTAATCAATACCTTATAAAAATACCTTTTTCTCCATTATCATTATTCCTGATTGATAAGTTATTGTTGTTTTAATTCTGTATACTTTTTAAGTTTTATAATTACTGTTTTAAGTAATCAATGTTCATTTATATTTATTCACATAAAATGACTTTCATTGTTCTTCTATCTTTTTTGCATCTCTGATCTGCATTTTCCTTCTGCCTGAAATAAATTCTTTAAATTTCCTTTGGTAAGTTGGCTGGTGGCACACACTCTCAATTGTGTGTCTAAAGGTCTATTCTACAATCATTCTTACAAGGTATTTTTTGCTTGGTGTAGAATTTGTGGTTGGTAGTTATTTTCTTTCAGGCTATTACAGATATCCCACTATCTTTTAGCTTCCAATACTGCTATCGAAAAGTCATCCATCAGACTAACTAATATGACTTTGAAGGAGTTCTGCCCTTCCATATTGCAAAGATTTTCTATATTTGGTTTTCTGTAGTCACTATATCTTTCTATATGTGGATGTCTTTTAATATACACTTTTGGAATTAGTTAAACTTCTTTAACGTCTGATTTGATGTTCTGGAAATTTTCTAGTGATCAAACCTTCAAGTATTTTGTCTACTCTATTTTTCTCTCCTCTCCTTCTAGGACTCCAGGTAAATACATATTTGACATTTTCACTCTATCTGCTATGCCCCTTTTCCTTTTTTTCTGTACCTTTCATCTTTTTTCTCTTCGTGCTGTATTAGGGATTTCTTTTGGTCTATCTTCCAATTCACAAATTCTATCTTCATCTATAGCCACTCTTTTCTTAAACTTGTCCATTGGGTTTCAATTTCAATTATCATGTCTCAGTTCAAAATGCTCTTTCTTTTTTTTGTATTTCAAATCCCATAGGTCACATTTTATAGTTTCCTATGCCTTGCAACTGTATTCAAACTTGTCCCTTATTTCTTTAAAACTGAACCATTTTTGTAATTGTACATTCCAATCTCTACGATTTCTAAGGCATTAAAAGTCTTTTTCTGTTTTCTGTTCTCATTCATGTTGTCTTGTTTTGTTGTGTGCCTGCTTACGTGTGACTGAATGCTGGTCACTCTACTTGAAAAACTGTTTATAGGAGTAATGTAAAGCATAAAATAAAGGTATTTTCCTTTTGAGAGGATTTGTGTTCGCTTCTCTTGGGCATCAGAGAACACTACCAGTTCTGGACCATGTTAAATCACAATCAAGGCTTAAGGTTCGCTAGACAACTCAGGCATTTTGAAAGCAGGCTGTAATTCCTCAGGATGGCTAATCCATTTCTTCAACCTGAGGGTGATGCCTTCTGGAGTCCCAGTTTATCATGAGAAGGGCATCCTGTTAGACATCCCACTATATGAACATCCTGGGCTTTGATAATTCTTGCTCTTGCCCTGAAATACTGATAAACCAAAGTTCAAATTTATTGAAATTAGCAAATGCCACCAGGGCAAAAGCAGCTTCCATTCTCATTTACTTACTAGAGTAAAAATTCAGTCGTCTCCTCAACTTTTTACTTAACCGATTCAAGATACTGATAAACAATGTGACCTGTGAGGGAACTGGGTTTTACTGACCTATTAAAAAATACTGGCACTTAATCTACGCTATATGAGCCCTTTGAAAATGATCCAAAGACTTTTTATTCCTTACTAACTGCAGAAGTGTAATATTTTCATATTTATTATAGTATATGCAATGCTTAATGCTCTACCACTATCTACCATTTACGGCATGAATTCATAGTTTGATATTCTTATTTATTTCTCCTATTAAGCAGTAGCATTCTTCTTATTAATTCTGATAGTTTCTTTTTCTTTTAAGTAGAAATAATCTATAATAAATGTGCAAATATCTTTTGATTTCCTGAAATAGTCCTTAGATTTCAAATACACAGAATTTCTTAAGAAGAAATGAAACAAGTTCTTTAACTAGACTTTATACCAAGTTTCATCATCTCTGAGTTGGTCAGAATTTATTCAACGTATCCCTTGCCTATTCTTTTTTCCAATGAAGTGGATTTTTTCCTTCTTTATATTTGGATATAACCAAATATAAAGTCATGAGAATTCAACTTGTCTACTACTTAAGCTTTCTTCACACATAAAGACCTGTTTCAATGTTGTGAAACTTGGAAGCTGAAAACTTTGAAACAAGAGCAAACATGCAGTCATCCTAAAAGTATTCCTAATTTTCTTGTGGCATTTTTTTTTTTTTTTTTTTGGCCGTGCGGCATGTGGGATGTTAGTTCCCCAACCAGGGATTGAACCTGCGCCCCCTGAAGTGGAAGCGTGGAGTCTTAACCACTGGACGGCCAGGGAAGTCCCAGAGTATTCCTAATTTTCTAAGTTTATAGAAGATAAATTTGGGCATCATTTGCATTGCCTTTGTTAATTTCTTTTGTCTCTATTCTTTCATTTGTTATCTGGGAATTAAATGTTTAATTAGAGAAACACTGAGATCAAATATATGTGCTATGAGCATGTCCTTAAGTATACGATTAAAAAAGAGCTATAAACTAGTTCACTGAACGCAAGTAGACAGCCATATTTTAGATTAATGAAGAAAAACCACTAAGTTGTATCCTATTATAAATATTGTCATCAAAGTAATTGTATCAATTTTAATGGAATTTTGGCATTGTTTTAGGACAAAAAGTTGTTAATTTGGGGGTTCAAGAACACATAAAATATTTATTTCATTGAAAATAATGGCATATGCTTTCAACTTACAGGAATTTACCTAGAAGTTTTCTCAGGGTCAAATTAATCTCTTAAGGGATGAGACAATTTTTTTAAGAAAACTGGACCTTTGTCATGGTTTGAGTTTTTTTTTTGCCATTTGTGTTTTGATTTTATGGCATTTTTTTCTATTAAAGAAAAACTGTATTAATTCATTCAAGAAATATCAAGTATCTGCCAAATTCTTGATGCTGGAGATATATCAACAAAAAATAGTCCAAAATTTCTGCCCTCAGGGCTTACATTATACTGGTCAAACTTGAGATTTCTTTTTTTATATTTCAATCTTACATTTATCTAGATTTTGGTATAAAGTGACTCCTTTTTTTCCAGCGTAGGCTTTGGTTTACAACCTTGTGATAGCAAAGCTCTACTAATGCCCTGACATAAACTTTCTAGAAGACAATTTTGCAGTGAGTATCAAAAGTTCTTTAAAAAAAGTTTTAAAAATATTCATGAAAATAGACTGAGAAATTTCACTCCTTAGAACTTAACTAAAAGAAATAATTAAGGATGTACACAAAGATTAGGATATTCATCATAGCATTACAATACTAGAAAACTGGAAACATTTCAACTGTCCAATAATATGTTACTGGCTGAACAGATTATGGTACTTCTACACAATATGAATCATATACAATCACTTAAAATCATGCTTTATAAATTATAAAATTATATGTAAAAGTGATATACCTTGTTTAAAAATATGAAAAGATATGAACAAGCTGATCCCATATACATTATGAGTATAGATAGCTATATTCCAAAATATCAATCACGGTTAACTCTAGATTATGAAATTGGGGGCAACCTTATCTCTTTTTGCTTCTCTGTTTTTCCATATTTTCTACTAAATTAGAAAATAACAATTGCAATAATGAGTCAATAGAGACTATGTTATGTACAAAACTCAAAAGGTGTTTAAAGGGCTTCAGTTTAATCTTTAAAACAAAGACTAAGGATTACAGAACAAGAGCCAAGGTGTATTTATAATTTGCTCTTTTCTCCAAATAAAGTATTGTGACAATTCTACAGAATTAGAACACTGCTCGAAAAGAAATACCATAGAACAATGCCCAATATTTCCAATTGTAAGGTGGCAATAGATAATCAAAATAAAAATACATTTTGAGTTAATTACCTATCCAGGGCTTCTTTGAAGTACTTCCTCTGGACATCAAACTGAAAGACTGTACGTTCACAATCAGTTGAAGCATTATCACTACCCCCATGTTTCTTCAGGAAGGCGTCAAACCCATTCTCATCTGGATATTTCAAACTACCCATGAATACCACTAAGTGGAAAGAACACAAAGTCACAGAACACAAAGATACAGGCAATGTTTTTATTAACAAGGATGAAATTTCTCATATGCAGAAAAAAAAAAAAAGAAAATATGCCAACACATGAACAATGGTTACGTCTGGATAATACTTTCTTCATTACACTTCTGTTTTTGTAATTTTCTATAATGTTCATATATTACTTTTATACTCAAAGCCTAGACATTTTATTTTTAATGAAAGAAATACATAATTTATTTGTGAAAAGGTTAAAATGTAAACACAGACGTATAAGCAGATTAATTTCTACTATAAAATCTCATAAGATGAGAAGTTTACCCTCAAGTATTGAATAGCTTAGAAAACCAGAACACAAAAAAATGAGTAATTCAAGTATTCATAACTGTATGGCATTCACAAAGGTTTTACTTGGGTACATTCATAATTAAACTGAAGATTTTCTGTTTTGTTTTGATATTAATCATGCCTTTTTATCTTCTGTATTTCTGATGCTTTGACATCTTGAGGCCTTGCCAGCCCTGGAAGAGACTACCCCTCCCAAGGCTATAGCCTAAATTCCTAGAGGTTAGCAATTTTCTCCTGATTTGTTGGGCTTCCTGTACCTGAATAATAAAACCTACATTTTAAAATAGTTTTCTAAGTGGTTTCACTCTAATCCTCAAAACTAGTGCACTCAAGGAGATTAAAATTAAGTCTTCCCCTATGACATCCACTAACATTTTTTCTTAGTTTTTCTCTTATTAAACAAATTATAATTCTACCAAACCAGTTACTTATCTTTGAAATCATTTCACACAAATTTAGAGGGAAAAACACACCCGGGAATGATATTTTACAAAGATCTTACTGTGCTCCAAAAAGTGTGCCAGCCCGGGCAGGTCATCCGGATCAGCAAAACTCCCAACTCCAACACAAAGAGCCGCTGCAGACTGGAGTAAGTAGAACACATACAAATAAACAGTGAGTCAATCCTAAAGGAAAAATATTATCATCTCATTTTAAAGATTCACTTGGAGATGGACTTTTTCCAATAGAAAGTAACAAAATTCTTTCCCTGAGAATCAGGAGGAGCAGCAAAGTGAAACTCACCAGAACTGTGTCAGTTTCACCCTGCTGCTCCTCCTCTTGCCATCCTGCCAAATGCTGAACAGGTGCAGACCTAAGGAAAAAAGCAGAAACAGACAGAAAAAAGGGAAGCGGGACTGGCCAGCCCACCCAAGTATTATTTTGTGTCAGCATTTCAAAGTTCTGGACCAAGTTTGTTTCCTGATTTATCAGATTTCAGAAATCTTCAGAAGTAATATACCTGAGTAGATTCTGTCTAAAGATCTCTAAGCAATTAAAGGCTCTCTGTGTTCAGTAACTCAGTTACTAGATGGAAACTTCTCAATATGTTACTCAGAAAATCTTGTTTTTATTAAAACAGGGCATAAAATAACAAGTCAGGAAAACATCTAACAAAGAAAATAAATAAATGGTTAAGAAAGAAAATCTTTAACTATTAAAAAACTACAAAACTGAACTTTAAAGAGGCTTTTTAGTTCTTCACTTCTTATTGAAGATATATAGAATACTTATTGGTTGATATTCTCCCAATACCTTGGGAAAATCAGTTTCCAACAAAATAGATGGTCAGGAGGCATACCAAATTCTGCATTTAAAATGATCAGGGCATACCATTATATCATTATAAGTTAAAAGATACAAAAGGGGAGAGAAAAATAGTCAATTTGAATCCTTGAGGATAGAAAGTTGAATTATTAACTTTCCCAAATTTTACAAATGTCAATTTTAAAGGGCTAACAGATTTGATGACACAAGACTGTTTTGATAAATGGTTATCCTCTTAGAGGGCTTTTAAAAAATAGCATACACCTGGTATAAAGTCTAACCATGTGTCAGGGGAGAAAAAAAAAAAAAGTACGTTTTTGGAAGAACCAAATAGTCTCACTTGATACCATAAATCCCATACTTAAGACTTAGGCACATAAACTCAGTTACAACATGAGGGAATATCCACTTCTTCAAGGCACAGTCTAACCTGTTCTGTGATGTTTAATAGATGCCTAACCTGCTTTCAGCTCCAACTACCCCATAAAGTTTTCTTGTCTCGACCAGCAGGGTTGAAGACATTTTTGTATAAGTTGACTTAAACCACAGTCTATCAGTCAGCTTTGACCACAGCAAAAACAGGCTCTGCGATTGCTAGAAAAGAAATTCATACTTGATAATTATCTACCCAAGAAATTCATACTTGAAAAATTCATACTTGAGAATTGACTTAAGAAAGGCCTAAACAAATCATAATTCAGCATATATCATACTTAAATTCCAATCTTGTTAATTTATCAAAGCTTTCAGATCAAGAACAATTTCCTTTTGAGAGGAAGAAAATAGGGATAAAAATGATAACTCAAAAGAGTAGTTAACTTCCTAATTAGGTAAAAGTTCTCCAAAAACCTCAAAATTTTTTCTCCCCACTATCCTTATAAATTCGCATATTTATCTTGAACACATTTCACATTTTTCAAACAAAAAATCATAAAACCGCTGCAAACCCTATACTACTCTTAAGTCACCTCTTACCTAGACTACCTACGTTATTTCCCTTTTGTAGGCATTTATTCATTCAATGAATATAAATCATTTTCCCAGATCATGGGATCAAAGGAAAGCCTTTCACTCGTGTACCCACTGCATCTGAATCTAAACAATTCTATCTCTTCTTCAAATTGCATTAGGTTCCTCCATTCCTTTCTAATATCCAGAGAATTAGCTATCAATATCTTATGAGGGAATATATCATACCAAGTTCTCAGAAAAGAAAGGCAGCATCTAAGCCATTTTTTAAATGATCTCTAGAATGTGACCTTGCTGCTTCTAGACGAGGTAACATTTGGAGTTTGATGCACTTAAGCAAGATAAAAAGGGGTACCCAAAATACTGGATGCACATCTTCATTTGTCAAAGAGGTTCACAATTTCTGTATAAGATATTTTATTACATCTTGACAATAAAATTAGCTGTCAAAACAATTCTTAATTTAAGCCTAGAGTTTTGCTTATCAGTTGATAGAAGGTATAAAGAAGTCTAAAACACAGGAAAAGCTACAAATAGACAGACAGACATATAGAAAGAAACTTACAGACAAGGAATATTCAGTTATGAAGTTATAACACAGTAAGTTTTGGAGCTAAAATGGACTTTAAAATTTATGTAACCTAATTCTCTTGTTTTAGAAATGAGAAAAAAATGAGAAAATGAAAAGGCCTAAGATCATTCAGAAAGATAGTGACAGACTCAGAATTAGAATTCAGGTTTCCTGACTGTCAATGTTCTTTCCATTCTGACTTTTATCATTTCTTCCCTTCTATTATTCCTCTATTTGGAATTACGAGATCTATTTTAAATTAAAAGTGAACTTATTAATTCCCGATTTACTTACAAAGACTTTAGTATAGACTATCAAGTAGCATATATATATATATATATATATATATATATATATATATTTTTTTTTTTTTTTTCCCCCAGTGTTTTCGTTCTCATCCCTAAAGCTTTCCAAGCTAAAACCACTTGACCTATCTTGCTCTCCCAAAACAGGCATCACTCACAATCTGAATAGCAAGGGCAAATAGCTTCTTTAAACATGACTTAACCCCTCCAACACCTCAGTGAAAGAATTGCCACAATCTTCTTTAAAAAAAAGATAATTTTTTCCAGGAAGAGTATCTATCAAAGAATTTATTTAGGCCATATCTACTACTTAAATCTCACCTCTTCACACTTTGAGAGCTGACTTTATAGTATTATACATATGACCTTTAGATTTTAGTGTTAATAATCTGAACTTAATTTATTCTTTGAGGACTGTACCATGTTGAATGCCTTATCAATATTCAAGATACTAGCTTTAACAAACATTTGCTGATCAATTCCACTATAATAGCTCCAGAATATTATCCTCCAATATAGGTACTTCCTACTGCAAAATGGAAGCATTCTTCAAAAAATATCCAGAGAGGAAAATTATCTCTATCAAGCCCTATTTATCTATTCACCTATTGTTATTATATGTTTCACTAACTAAGCTCAACTCCCCATTTCTATTTCATTTCTTCCAATTTACTTATTATTTATTCAGACCTTTGGTGCTTCCTCATAAAAAGAGATAAATCACATTCAATTACCAAGACAGAAATTACCCATATGAGGACTCTTAGAACCCTAGGCCCAGGTGAGGACTCTACACTAGGCTTGTTCTTTTCTTATGCTTTTTCCAGTCTCTCCAAGGATGATACTCTCACTTGCTCCTCTATACCAGACTAAGAATTATGCAGATCCTCACCTCCAGGCATTTGTTTTTAAAACATATAATGCAATCAAATACTACCAGTGATTACCTCTGAGAGTTATGGTTATGGGCAAGTTTTATATTTTTGTTTTTCTTTATTTTCCATTAGCTTCTATAATAAGCATTTGTGACTTTTATAATTAGAGCAAAATATTTTTTAAATATAATCTTTGTACAGAATAAATATACCTTTACTAAGATCAAAAGATATATATTTCCTTTTGGCCATTAAGAGATAAAACATAAGTTTGGAACTTATCCCAAGGAATTTCCAAATTAGAAAAAGATATAACAGACATGATTCACACCTGTTTTTCAGTGGTTTTCTTTCTAGCTTCTGCCCTCTCTTCTAATTCTTCCAATTCATTATCCTCAGTATCAAGATCATCATCATCATGTTCATCATCATCATCATCAAACTCATCTTCATCATCAAAACCCTCTTCATCATCATCTTCTACTTCTGCTCCAGAATCTTCATCATCATCGTCGTCATCGTCGTCATCATCTTCTTCTTCTTCTTCCTCCTCTTCTTCTTCCTCTTCATCATCTGTTGCATCACCCATTTTACCTTCCATATTACTTAGGTCTGAAATCAAAAGTGCCTGCAAGCCATTTCGTAATTTGATGTATCTAAAACAAAAAAAAAAGAAAAAAAAATCACAAAACATTTGAGTCAGCCATTCATTATACTACACCAACACAAGTGATCAGCTTAGCAGAATTATTTTAATAATCCAAGTACACACACACACACCCAACACTATTTTTAAACTAATGAAAACTGGTTGATTCTGAGGAGGAGAACCTCAAAAGCTTATCACTTTCCAAGTATCTACAGGGAAAGGATGAGAAAGACGCTTCCCTGTTTGTATTTTCTAAATACAGGGAATCTACCCTGTTTGTATTTTTAATTTTGAACTATGAAAATATATTTACCTATTCAAAAACTAAATTTTAGAAGTTAAACATAGACAACAAACCCACCACCCAGCCTCCCTTATTATTTTTTTTAGCTTATAAGTATTTAATAAACATTCTACCATACCAGAAGACCTACCCTAAAAGAAACATATCACTCAATATACAGAGCACTCATATCAGCTTAAATATTAAATCAAAATCTCATTATATTTAAACTCTGTTGATTCCTTTTGGTACAATGTGTTTGATATTTTATACCAGTCTCCAAAGATGCTTTTATGAACTAAGAAAATGGCTACATCTCTAAGAAAAGTAAATCCCACAGACTAGTAGCCCCGCTGTAAGCATGATTATCCTAATTAGTAAAACTGTTGTGCCAGTTTGATGACTGAGTACCTATGACAAACTTCTCACATTTATACTCATTCTTCAGTGTGTTAGTCAATAAACATTTACTTAGCAGCCTGAAGTGTATCAGATACATTAAGGGTAAAGAGAATAAAATCGCATTATTCATCCTCAGGCACTCACTGTCTAGTACAATACAATAAAGCCAGAACAATACAGAATGACAGAGGTAAACAGAATGTTAGAAAGAAGGAAGCAGTCAGGGAAGGCTTCTGAGATAAGGTACACTTAACCTGAGCACTGAAGATGGAAAAAAAAAAAAAGTTTTCTAGCAGAAACTATGGAAAATAACATGCAACAAGAAAAGGAGCCTATGAGTCAAGACGGAACACAAAACACATGGATTTCTCTCCTTCCCATAACAAAAATCACATTTAAAAAACAGGAAAAAAATGTTATGGTTATTTTTCATTTTCGTTTTGTTTGAGAACAAAATCACAACAGACTTAGAAAATGTTAGCATAGGAAACCATAAACAAGACGAAAAGACAACCTACAGAATGGAAGAAAATATCTGCAAATGATACAACCAACAAGGGGTTAATTTCCAAAATGTACAAACAGCTCATATAACTCAATATCAAAAAACAAACAACACAATCAAAAAATGGTTAGAAGACCTAAATAGACATTTCTCCAAAGAAAACATACAGGTGGCCAACAGATACATGAAAAGATGCTCAATACCACTAATTATTAGAGAAATGCAAATCAAAACTACAATGAGGGACCAGAGGGCAGACAGCAGAAGCAAGAAAATACAATCCTGCAGCCTGTGGAACAAAAACCACATTCACAGAAAGATAGACAAGATGAAAAGGCAGAGGGCTATATACCAGATGAAGGAACAAGATAAAACCCCAGAAAAACAACTAAATGAAGTGGAGATAGGCAACCTTCCAGAAAAAGAATTCAGAATAATGATAGTGAAGATGATCCAGGACCTCGGAATAAGAATGGAGGCAAAGATCAAGAAGATGCAAGAAATGTTTAACAAAGACCTAGAAGAATTAAAGAACAAACAAACAGAGATGAACAATACAATAACTGAAATGAAAACTACACTAGAAGGAATCAATAGCAGAATAACGGAGGCAGAAGAATGGATAAGAGACCTGGAAGACAGAATGGTGGAATTCACTGCTGTGGAACAGAATAAAGAAAAAAGAATGAAAAGAAAAGAAGACAGCCTAAGAGACCTCTGGGACAACATTAAACGCAACAACATTCGCATTATAGGGGTCCCAGAAGGAGAAGAGAGAGAGAAAGGACCTGAGAAAATATTTGAAGAGATTATAGTCGAAAAATTCCCTAACATGGGAAAGGAAATAGCCACCCAAGTCCAGGAAGCGCAGAGAGTCCCATACAGGATAAACCCAAGGAGAAACACGTCAAGACACATAGCAATCAAATTGACAAAAATTAAAGACAAAAAAAAATTATTGAAAGCAGCAAGGGAAAAACGGCAAATAACATACAAGGGAACTCCCATAAGGTTAACAGCTGATTTCTCAGCAGAAACTCTACAAGCCAGAAGGGAGTGGCATGATATACTTAAAGTGATGAAAGGAAAGAACCTACAACCAAGATTACTCTACCCGGCAAGGATCTCATTTAGATTTGATGGAGAAATCAAAAGCTTTACAGACAAGCAAAAGCTAAGAGAATTCAGCACCACCAAACCACCTCTACAACAAATGCTAAAGGAACTTCTCTAAGTGGGAAACACAAGAGAAGAAAAGGACCTACAAAAACAAACCCAAAACAATTAAGAAAATGGTCACAGGAACATACATATTGATAATTACCTTAAACGTGAATGGATTAAATGCTCCAACCAAAAGACACAGGCTTGCTGAATAGATACAAAAACAAGACCCATATATATGCTGTCTACAAGAGACCCACTTCAGACCTAGGGACACATGCAGACTGAAAGTGAGGGGATGGAAAAAGATATTCCATGCAAATGGAAATCAAAAGAAAGCTGGAGTAGCTATACTCATATCAGATAAAATAGACTTTAAAATAAAGAATGTTGCAAGAGACAAGGAAGAACACTACATAATGATCAAGGGATCAATCCAAGAAGAAGATATAACAATTATAAATATATATGCACCCAACATAGGAGCACCTCAATACATAAGGCAACTGCTAACAGCTATAAAAGAGGAAATCGACAGTAACACAGTAATAGTGGGGGACTTTAACACCTCACTTACCAATGGACAGAGCACCCAAACGGAAAATAAATAAGGAAACAGAAGCTTTAAATGACACAATAGACCAGATAGATTTAATTGATATTTATAGGACATTCCATCCAAAAACAGCAGATTACACTTTCTTCTCAAGTGTGCACGGAACATTCTCCAGGATAGATCACATCTTGGGTCACAAATCAAGCCTCAGTAAATTTAAGAAAACTGAAATCATATCAAGCATCTTTTCTGACCACAACGCTATGAGATTAGAAATGAATTACAGGGAAAAAACGTAAGAAGCACAAACACATGGAGGCTAAACAATACGTTACTATATAACCAAGAGATCACTGAAGAAATCAAAGAGGAAATCAAAAAATACCTAGAGACAAATGACAATGAAAACACGACGATCCAAAACCTATGGGATGCAGCAAAAGCAGTTCTAAGAGGGAAGTTTATAGCTATGCAAGCCTACCTAAAGAAACAAGAAAAATCTCAAGTAAACAATCTAACCTTACACCTAAAGGAACTAGAGAAAGAAGAACAAACAAAACCCAAAGTTAGCAGAAGGAAAGAAATCATAAAGATCAGAGCAGAAATAAATGAAATAGAAACAAAGAAAACAATAGCAAAGATCAATAAAACTAAAAGCTGGTTCTTTGAGAAGGTAAACAAAATTGATAAGCCATTAGCCAGACTCATCAAGAAAAAGAGGGAGAGGACTCAAATCAATAAAATTAGAAATGACAAAGGAGAAGTTACAACAGACACCGCAGAAATACAAAGCATCCTAAGAGACTACTACAAGCAACTCTATGCCAATAAAATGGACAACCTGGAAGAAATGGACAAATTCTTAGAAAGGTATAACCTTCCAAGACTGAACCAGGAAGAAACAGAAAATATGAACAGACCAATCACAAGTAATGAAATTGAAACTGTGATTAAAAATCTTCCAACAAACAAAAGTCCAGGACCAGATGGCTTCACAGGTGAATTCTATCAAACATTTACAAAAGAGCTAACACCCATCCTTCTCAAACTCTTCCCAAAAATTGCAGAGGAAGGAACACTCCCAAACTCATTCTAGGAGGCCACCATCACCCTGATACCAAAACCAGACAAAGATACTACAAAAAAAGAAAATTACAGGCCAATATCACTAATGAATATAGATGCAAAAATCCTCAACAAAATACTAGCAAGCAGAATCCAACAACACATTAAAAGGATCATACATCACGATCAAGTGGGATTTATCCCAGGGATGCAAGGATTCTTCAATATACGCAAATCAATCAATGTGATACACCATATTAACAAATTGAAGAATAAAAACCATATGATCAGGCTTCCCTGGTGGCGCAGTGGTTGAGAATCTGCCTGCCAATGCAGGGGACACGGGTTCGAGCCCTGGTCTGGGAAGATCCCACATGCCATGGAGCAACTGGGCCCGTGAGCCACAATTACTGAGCCTGTGCGTCTGGAGCCTGTGCTCCGCAACAAGAGAGGCCGCGATGGTGAGAGGCCCGCGCACCGCGATGAAGAGTGGTCCCCACTTGCCGCAACTAGAGAAAGCCCTCGCACAGAAACGAAGACTCAACACAGTCATAAATAAATAAATAAATAAATAAAAGAACATGAATTTCTTTAAAAAAAAAAAAACCATATGATCATCTCAATAGATGCAGAAAAAGCTTTTGATAAAATTCAACACCCATTTATGATAAAAACTCTCCAGAAAGTGGGCATAGAGGGAACCTACCTCAACATAATAAAGGCCATATACAACAAACCCACAGCAAACATCATTCTCAATGGTGAAAAACTGAAAGCATTTCCTCTAAGATCAGGAACGAGACAAGGATGTCCACTCTCACCACTACTATTCAACATAGTTTTGGAAGTCCTAGCCACGGCAGAGAAGAAAAAGAAATAAAAGGAATACAAATTGGAAAAGAAGAAGTAAAACTGTCACTGTTTGCAGATGACATGATACTATACATAGAGAGTCCTAAAGATGCCACCAGAAAACTACTAGAGCTAATCAATGAATTTGGTAAAGTTGCAGGATACAAAATTAATGCACAGAAATCTCTTGCATTCCTATACACTAATGATGAAAAATCTGAAAGAGAAATTATGGAAACACTCCCATTTACCATTGCAACAAAAAGAATAAAATACCTAGGAATAAACCTACCTAGGGAGACAAAAGACCTGTATGCAGAAAACTATAAGACACTGATAAAAGAAATTAAAGATGATACCAGCAGATGGAGAGATATACCATGTTCTTGAATTGGAAGAATCAATATTGTGAATATGACTATACTACCCAAAGCAATCTACAGATTCAATGCACTCCCTATCAAATTAGCAATGGCATTTTTTACGGAACTAGAAGAAATCATCTTAAAATTTGTATGGAGACACAAAAGACCCCGAATAGCCAAAGCAGTCTTGAGGGAAAAAGACGGAGCTGGAGGAATCAGACTCCCTAACTTCAGACTATACTACAAAGCTACAGTCATCAAGACAATATGGTACTGGCACAAAAACAGAAACATAGATCAATGGAACAAAATAGAAAGCCCAGAGATAAACCCACGCACCTATGGTCAACTAATCTATGACAAAGGAGGCAAAGATATACAATGGAAAAAAGACAGTCTCTTCAATAAGTGGTGCTGGGAAAACTGGACAGCTACATGTAAAAGAATGAAATTAGAATACTCCCTAACACCATACACAAAAATAAACTCAAAATGGATTTGAGACCTAAATGTAAGACCGGACACTATAAAACTCTTAGAGGAAAGCATAGGAAGAACACTTTTTGACATAAATCACAGCAAGATCTTTTTTGATCCACCTCTCAGAGTAATGTAAATAAAAACAAACATAAACAAATGGGATCTAATGAAACTTCAATGCTTTTGCACAGCAAAGGAAACCATAAACAAGACGAAAAGACAACCCTCAGAATGGGAGAAAATATTTGCAAACGAATCAATGGACAAAGGATTAATCTTCAAAATATATAAACAGCTCATGCAGCTCAATATTAAAGAAACAAACAACCCAATCCAAAAATGGGCAGAAGACCAAAATTGACATTTCTCCAAAGAAGACATACAGATGGCCAAGAAGCACATGAAAAGATGCTGAACATCACTAATTATTAGGGAAATGCAAATCAAAACTACAATGAGGTATCACTTCACACCAGTTAGAATGGGCATCATCAGAAAATCTACAAACAACAAATTCTGGAGAGGGTGTGGAGAAAAGGGAACACTCTTGCACTGTTGGTGGGAATGTAAATTGATACAGCCACTATGGAGAACAACATGGAGGTTCCTTAAAAAACTAAAAATAGAATTACCATATGATTCAGCAATCCCACTACTGGGCATATACCCAGAGAAAACCGTAATTCAAAAAGACACATGCACCCCAATGTTCATTGCATCACTATTTACAATATCCAGGTCATGGAAGCAACCTAAATGCCCATCGACAGATGAATGGATAAAGAAGTTGTGGTACATATATACAATGGAATATTACTCAGCCATAAAAAGGAACAAAATTGAGTCATTTGTTGAGACATGGATGGATCTAGAGACTGTCATACAGAGTGAAGTAAGTCAGAAAGAGAAAAACAAATATCGTATATTAACGCATGTATGTGGAACCTAGAAAAATGGTACAGATGAACTGGTTTGCAGGGCAGAAGTTGAGACACAGATGTAGAGAACAAACGTATGGACACCAAGGGGGGAAAACCGCGGTGGGGTGGGGATGGTGGTGTGCTGAATTGGGCGATTGGGATTGACATGTATACACTGATGTGTATAAAATTGATGACTGATTAAAAAAAAAAAGTGAAAAAAAAAAAAAACTACAATGAGGTACCATCTCACACCAGTCAGAATGGCCATCATCAAAAAGTCTACAAATAATAAATGCTAGAGAGGGTGTGGAGAAAAAGGAACCCTCCTACATTGTTGGTGGGAATGTAAATTGGTGCAGCCACTATGGAAAATAGTATGAAGGTTCCTTAAAAAAACTAAAAACAGAGTTACCATATGATCCAGCAATCCTACTCCTGGTCATATATCCAGAAAAAATGAAAACTCTAATTTGAAAAGATACATGCACACCAATGTTCATAGCAGTACTATTTATAATAGCCAAGACATGGAAGCAACCTAAGTGTCCATCAACAGATGAATGGATAAAGAAGATGTTACACACACATGTACACATACACACACACACAGTGAAATATTACTTAGCCATAAAAAAAGAATGAAATATTGCCATCTACAGCAACATGGATGGACCTAGAGATTATCATACTGAGTGAAGTAAGTCAGGGAGAAAAAGACAAATATTATATCACTTATATGTGGAATCTAATACAAATGAATTTATTTACAAAACAGAAACACACTCACAGACGTAAAAAACAAACTTATGGTTACCAAAGGGGAAAGGGAGGGTGGGGAGAAATAAGTTAGTAGTATGGGATTAAAAGATACACACCACTATATATAAAATAGATAAACAACAAGGATTTATGTATAGCAAAGGGAACTATATTCAATATCTTATAGTAATGAAAAAGAATCTGAAAAATATATTATTTATATATATGTATAACTGAATCACTTTGCTGTATACCTGAAACTAACACAGTAATGTAAATCAACTATACTTCAATAAAAGAAAGAAAAGGATGCCGTTACACAGATCAGAAGTTTTTAGAAATTATTAGAAAACAACGTGCGAAATTTAATCAGATTAATGGAGAAAATAGAAAAGAGAACATGACAGGGTATTAGTTCTTCCCAAGAAAGTCTGAAAAAAGAGCCTACCCTCCCCACTCCCACCCCACACACATACCTCAAGTCTATCCTTAGCAGCCTGAAGAAAGCAGATCAGGTGTATTATGGGCTAACTTGTGTTCCTCCAAAAGTCTTATGTAAAAAGTCTTAACCTCAGAATGTGACTGTATTTAGAAATAAGGTCTTTAAAGATCTGATTAAGTTAAAATAAGGCCATTATGGTGGGCCCTGGTCTAATCTGACTGGTGTCCTGATTAAGAGGAGGAAATCTGGACACACAGACACTGGACATGCCCACACACAGATCAAAGAGCAGATGGGGAGACAGCAAGAAGACCGTCATCTGCAAGCCAAAGGGAGAGGCCTCAGAAGAAACCAAACCTACTGACAGCTTTATCTTGGACTTCTAACCTCCAGAATTGTAAGAAAATAAATTTCTGTAGTTTAAGTCACTTTGGTATTTTGTTATGGCAGCCCTAACAAACTAATACAAGGCCATTTCTCTTTTCAAAAACCATCAATGGCTTCCCATCATACTTGGAATAAAATCCAAAATCCTTACCAGGGCCTAGAAAGCTCCACATAATCTGGCACCCCACCACTTCTCCAAACTTCTTTCCTACTCTTCCCTCATTCTCTTTGCTCTGACCAAAACGTTATTGCTCTTTCTTGAACATCTGCTCCATCTCTTTCAAGTCTTTGCTAAAATGTCCCCTTTTCAAACACACTTTCTCTGATGCACTATCTAATATTGCACCCCAGTCCATCCCTATCCTCTTTTATCCTGTTTTAACTTTTTTCACACTATTTATCATCACTTGTTTTTGTTTTTTAGTTTTTTGGGGTTTTTAAAAAATTTTCTGTCTGCACCTTTAGAAAGTTAGCTCTGAGGGCAGGGCTTTTCTTTTTCTTCATAGCTATATTCCCAGCACCTAAGACATTGCCTGGCACTTAGGAAACATTTAAGAAATATTTGTTGAATGAACAAAAAGAATGTTAATGCCTAAAGGGGGCCTGATACATGACAGGTACTTTATATCTGCTAAATGAAACAAAATACCAAGTAATTTTATAAAATAAGTAAAATTATGTGTACACATATACACACTAAATGTACATAAAGGTATAGCAAAAGAACTAAAAGGATACAAACCAAATGTAACAGTAATATATACATCTGGAGAGAGGAATAAAAGTAGAGCAAGATACAAGAACTTTCATGCTTTACTCTATAATTTCTACATATTTTTCAATCTTTTGTAATAAAAATACAATCACTTATTTGTATAATAAAAATAATTTAATGAAAATCCAAAACCCACTCCATAACTAATTAAGAACACACACACATACATACACACACACACACACACACACACACACACAACCCTTAGCTTTACAGAGAGTTAACTTCTATAAAATCATCAAATCCATTTAAAGATAGTTATGGACAAAATGCTCTTCATCATCACTTCTATTCAGCACTGTATTAGAAGTCCTAGCAAATGAAAATAGATCCACAATATAAATAAATAAAATAGATTTATATGGCAAAGATATTGAAAGCTAAAACAATTCATTGAAAAAATATACAATTACCTAGAGAATGCAAGAGAATTTAAAATATATATATATATTAGTATAGTATGAAGAGTTCAGCAAAGCATCCAAATCAAGAACCATGAACAAAAATCATGAATTTCCTATATACCAAAAGCAACCAATTAAAATGAGACTTAAAGATCCTATTCACAAAAGCAAAAGAAACTATAAATATATATCTAATAATAACACCTCACATTTTAAGTGTATTAACTTATATGTCTTAACCCATTTAATCTTCATAATAACCCTAATGAGTTATTATTCCCATTTTATGCATGAGGAAACTAAAGCACACACACACACACACACACACACACACACACACACACAAAAGGATTTTTATTTGCCCAAGCTTAGCAGGGATTGAACCCAAGTAGCATGGCACCAGAAGCCATTCTGTTCCTCATCCACCATGAGGAAAACTAGAAAATTTTACAGGAGAAAATAACAGACCTGACTAGTCATACCATGCCATTGCAATGGGAACATCCAATATTACAAAGATATCAATTCTTCCCCCAAATTAATCTATAAATTCAAGGCAATTCCAATTTTAAAATCCCAGTAAGTGTGTGTATGTGTGTGTGTGTGTGTGTATGTAACTTGGCATACTGATTCTAAAATTCATATGGACAAAAAAAAAATCAAAAAATGCCAAGAACATTTTGAAAAGGGAAAACATGAGGGGGAACTGCCTTACCAATTATAAAAATAAATATTTTAAAGCAATTAAAAGTAAAGAGTATACTGGAACAGGAACACCTACAGATCAGTTTAAGAAAACAGGTTCTAGAAACAGAGCAATATTTATAATATTGTTGCAACACTTTATTTTGATTCAATAAATGATGTTGAAACAATAGATAATTCATTTAGGGAGATAAAATAGCCATCTCTACCTTACACCTAACACATATAAATTCACACAGCTTACAGAGCTAAAAGAAAAAAAATGTCTTAAAAGTATTTATGAGAAAATATTGCTATAATATTGGTATGAAGAAAATTTATGCTAAACAAGATACAAAATCCAGAAGCTATAAAGGGCGGTGGGGGGGAGGAAAGATTTCACTATATTCTAATTTAAAACTTTTCTAAAACAAAACATCATAAACTAAATCAAAGAGAAAAGTACATACTGAGAGAAAAGAATAACAATATACACGAGTCCCTTCAAATCAATAAGAGCAAAAAACAAAAACTAATAAAAATAGGTTTAAAAATATATACAAACATTTCAAAAAGAAATACAAGATGTCCAATAAATGAAATGATGCTAAACCTTACCAGAAATCAAAGATAATCAACTGGAAACAACAAAATATTTTTCATCCAGCAAATTAGCTAAATTTGTATTGCTATCCAATACTGACAAGGGGACAGGGTATTCTCACACACTTGCTTATGAATCTCAGTGGGTATAGTATTTTTGTAGGAGAATATGGCCATACCTATTTTCTTAAAAATGTAAACTCTGCATACATTTCAACCCAGTGATTTCAGTTCTCGATATCTTATAGAAATGTTCACACACATGCACAAAGATATGTCAACAATGTTCACTGCAGCAACATTTGTGGTAGAGAAAAATTGGAAATCATCCAAATGTCCATATATAGAAAAATATGCAAATACATTATCTCACAGCCATACCACAGTATACTATATAGCCTTCAAGACCTCATTTCCATATAGAGAGAGAAAATCATTAGGACCCGGGTTCTATCTTAAATTGCTATTTTTAGACCTAGACTATGTTAAATCATTATAGGTCAAAAAAGGGTACTTGGGGGGCTAACTTTGTAATTATATAACTCGTCATTACCTCCCCCCAAACCATGTGGTCTCAATTATTTGTGTGTGTGTGTGTGTGTGTGTGTGTGTGTGTGTAAATTTTTGGAGGGGTAGGGCTCTTCTAAGATGTCTAAGAAAACCTCTCTCCCTCTAGCTTATTCAACTTGTCTACCTTTATTTGGTTTCATCCTCACACTGCTCCTGTACTGACTATAAAGACTGAAGTAGGGAAGTCCCTGGCAGTTTAGTGGTTAAGACTCGATGCTTTCACTGCCGGGCCCAGGTTGGGGAACTAAGATCCCACAGACTGCGTGGCATGGACAAAAAAAAAAAAGACTGAAGTAGATTTTTCAAACCAAGCCCAAGAATCAAGAATGTGGCATTATTTTCTTTATAATAAAGTATCCACCCACTCATTTTTATTTGTTCCTTAATTAAATGAACCAACCTTTTGTGAAGCCACTTTCAGTCACTAAAATTACCACAGTTAAGAGCTCATGTATTTAAATCCAAAAATACTTGAGACCATATAGTGGGGGGCAGGGGACAGGTAGTGACAAGGTACATAGCTACAAAGTACCGTCTTTTAACCTAAAAAGATTTAGTACTGTCTGTCTAGACCTGGAATTAACAATTTAAGGCTAGAGCCTTAGTCATTAACTACTGTATAGTACATTTGAAACTTTAGACATCTTTGCAGTTTAAAGCTGCAGACCTGGTTTAAGAAGTCCATAAAAGCATTAATTGTTATGCTCACCAAACCATTAAAAATTAAATCCCTGTTCAGTTTTGCCTATAATTCTAGGCCAGTTGCAACTCTCAAGTTAAAACAGTCCACAGAGTAAAGCTGATATGGCCTGCCTGAGTCAGCTAAAGCCTTCTCACCCAAGCTGCATTAGTTTAAAGCTAACCATACAACTTGTTTAAAAAAAGAAGAAAAAGATGGGGACTTCCCTGGTGGTGCAGTGGTTAAGAATCCACCTGCCAATGCAGGGGACATGCGTTCGATCCCTGGTCCGGGAAGATCCCACATGCCCCGGAGCAACTAAGCCCGTGCGCCACAACTACTGAGCCTGCGCTCTAGAGCCCACGAGCCACAAGTACTGAAGCCCGCGCACCTAGAGCCCATGCTCCACAATAAGAGAAGCCACCACAATGAGAAGCCCGCGTACCACAATGAAGAGTAGCCCCCACTTGCCGCAACTAGAGAAAGCCCGCATGCAGCAGCGAAAGGTAAAATTTTAAAAAAGAAGAAAAAGAAACAAAAACAAAAACTTACTGCATGGTACAATACAGTTCTTGCAAATAACCAAGATCAAAAAAATCCACATGCTTCTCTGCTTGTTAAAACATAACAGCAAGCCACCTCATTTAAGACTCACCAGAAGGCCTTTTTGCTCCCTAATGGCAGTCCTTCCCTATTTCTCAAGGTTCCTCATCTATGGATCAGTTGTTAGGTTATTAGGTGTAATTGATCATTTTAATAATGGCCCCCACAGTGACCTGGTCAATCTTCCCAACAAGAGTTGGAGTCTATTTCTCCCCACCCCTTGAATCTGGGCTAGCTTTGTAAACTTTGCCCTATAATTTGTCGTGAAGTCCTAAAGCCTAGGCCTCAAGATGCCCTGCAGCTTCTGCCTTCACTCTCTGGGGACTCAGCTGCCATGTCAAGAAGTTTGAGCTAAACTATGAATGAGGATATATTATGTGCAGAGAGAAGGCCTACCTTCTAGCTGTCCCCACCAAGGCCTTAGACATGTGATTGAAGCCATCTTAGACCCTCTAGCTCCAACCAACCCACAAAATGAATATAGCCACAAAAGTGAGCCCAGGTAAGAGGAAAAAAAAAAATTGCCTGGTCATCCCATAGAACTGTAAAAAAATAATAAATCACTGTTGCTTTGAGCCACTTAAATTTTGAGGTGGATTGTTACACAGCAACGCTAATACATTAGGAGGACTCAAATGATTGAACAAGTCTACTTCCTGGTATATACCCAAATGAGTTTAAAGCAGAGACTAGAAGAGTATTTGTAAGCCAATGTTCACAGCAGCATTATTCACAATAGCTAAAAGGAGGAAACACCTCAAAAGTCTATCAACAGATGAATAAACAAAATGTGATATATACATACAGGGGAATATTATTCAGTCTTAAAAAAGACAGAAATTCTAACACATGCCACAACATGGATGAATTTTGAAGATATTATGCTAAATGAAATAAAGCAGATACAGAAGGACAAACATGGTATAATTCAACTTACATGAGGTACCTAGAATAGTCAAATTCACAAATAGATAGTAGAATGGCAGCTGCCAGGGACTGGGAGGAGGAGGAAATGGGGAGTTATTATTTCATGGGTACAGAGTTTCATTTTAAGATGAAAAAGTTCTAGAGATGGATGGTAGTGATGGTTGCACAACAATGTGAATATACTTAATGCCACTGAACAGTACACTTAAAAATAGTTAAAATGGTAAATTCTGTTATGTGCAGTTTACCACAATTTTTAAAAAGCACGTCTCTTCCCCACTTGCTTTCAGAATCAGACGAGAAAAAGAGGTAACAGAAAAATAGAGAGCAAAATGTCAGCTTTATCCTTGATATAAAGCTAGGTTGGAGAACACGGCTCAAGAGTGGTTTGGAAATGGCTTGCTAACACTCTCTGAATTGAAGTATCCACGAGAACTGAAATATTTCCCCCAAAAGGCAGAGCTAGTCCTGCACTCAGTCTACTGCACTGGCTAAGAATATGCCAAAATACTGGCTGTCTGCAGGCTGGAATGAAGAGAGAGATGAAAAGGTTAGACTGAGCATGCCCAAGGTCATTCTACTGCACTCACTAATCAAATAAGTCACTCCTGTGAAGGGGAAGAAGAGGTAGAGAAAGAGGCTACCAGTGTTACCATAGTAAAGTCCCTCTCATTGAAACAGTGTCCCTATATCATATAGTAGCTTCAAAAGAAAAAAGAAAACAGAGGGGAAAAATTAGGGAAAAAATTCAAGAAAAATTTGCTGGGACTGAAGAATTTATATTCTAAACTGATTGAGGAATGAAGATACAAGGAAACAGTTGAATTGATGGATTTACTGATGTGTTTGACCATAGTTAGAGGAGTTTTAAAGCTCTGGCAGAGAACCAGGGTAGAATTCATGTTAGATCACAAAGAGCACTAAACAAAAATAATAGTAATAAGGCATCTTAGATATGATGAACATGCAACAATAAAAATAAATAATCATAAAAATTTAGAACTTTTGTGCTTCAAAGGATACCATCAAGAGAAAATTTTTGCAAATCATTTATCTAAGAAGACCTATATCTAGAATATATAAAGAATTATTACTACTCAATTAAAAAAATTAAAGTTGGACAAAGGATTCAAACAGATACTTGTCCAAAGAAGATACACATAGTATAAGATAAGAAGATGACAGATGACTAGTAAACACATGACAAGATGTTTAACATCATCAGCCATCAGGGAAATGCAAATGACAATGAGATACCACTTTATACCCTCTAGGATGGCTATAATCAAAAAGACAGATAGAAGCAAATGTTGGTGAGGATGTGGAGAAATTGGAACTCTCACATGCTGCTGGAAGGAAAGTAAAATGGTACAATCACTTTGGAAAAGTCTGAAAGATCCTCAGATGGTTAAATGGTTTCCATATGATCCAGCAATTCTATTCCTATTTATTATATACTTGAAATAAATGAAAACATACATCCACGCAAAACTTATACATATATGTTCATAGCAGCATTATTCATAATAGCCAAAAAGTATCCATCAACTACTGAATGGATAAATAAAATATATCCATACCATGGATTAGTCAGCAATAAAAGAAATGAAGTACTGATACATGCTACAATATGGATGAACCTTGAAAACATTAAGTGAAAGTAGTCAATCACAAAAGATGACATATTATATGATTCCACTTATATGAAATGTCCAGAATAGACAGAGGCACAGAAAGTAGAGAGACTTCTAGAACGTAGATCTAGAAAGACAGACAGTGGATTAGAGAGACAGAAAACAGATTATCATTTGCCTAGGGCTTGTGCAGGTTGGACCACTGGGGAGGCTGACAAGTAAGGGGTGTGGGGTTTCTTTCTGAGGTAATGAAAATGTTCTAAAATTGTGGTAATGAATGCACAACTCTGTAAATATACTAAAAGCTAGTGAGTTGCACACTTTAAATGGGTGAATTGTATGGTATGTGAATTATATCTCAATAAAGCTGTCTTTAAAAATAAGGCAATTTTTAATACTAGAGACAACAAAGTTGCTCAAGAAAGAAGATGTAATCATAGTAGACTACATGTTTCAGTATGAACAATATTTTGAGCTATAAATACTGATACTGGTTTATCAAAAAAATTGGGATGTATTTTAGAACAGGAAGTGGGATGTTACATCTGAATTTCATTTTCAATAAAGACCTATTAATGAAAAATTAATAAATTACTAATTTTAGCAACAAAATCAACCAGATTAAAGATTTGTATCAAGTAAAATAAATGGAAACAGCAAGAAATCAAACTTTTTAGTCCACAGACACGAAAATTATTTGACAAACCCTCTCTGCAAATAAAATATGAATTTTTAGGCCATAACATAATAAGAAATTAACAAAATAAAACATAATAAAGATCCCTGAAAAAAGATCCATTCATATATGAAAACTTAACATATGACAGAGTTGGCAATATAGGAAAAAAGATATGCCAGGAATTACCAAACTATGGCTTACAGTCTTCAAACTAAGTTTTTACTTTTTTAAGTGGTTGGAAAAAAATCCAACAAAAGATTAATATTTCATAATACATGAAATTATCTGAAATTCAAATTTCAGTGTCCATAAACAAAGTTTTATTGGAACACAGCCACACTCATTCATTTATTTATTGTCTATGGCTGCTTTTGAGTCACAATGGCAGAATGGAGTAGTTGCGAGAGAGCACACACAGCATTTTCACTGCTGCTCGACAACCTAAAAACTGCAGCAATGCATGTATAACTGAACAGCATTTCAAGTGTCACATGTACTGTAACTTCTTCTTTGAAACAACAGCACATATCTATCATGTCCAAATAAGGAAAGGGAAAAGTTGAACTCAAATGTCACACTTTCAGTGTGGATTTTGTTCATAAATTCCTATCTTAAAAAAAAATTTAAATAAATAAATAAATTCCTATCTTTAGTAGTCATTTGCTCTTGTAGACTTTATAATCATTAGTTCTGTTAATTTCTGTCAGAAAGAGAAGCTGAGGGACTTCCATGGTGGCGCAGTGGTTAAGAATCCGCCTGCCAGTGCAGGGGACACGGGTTCTGAGCCCTGGACCAGGAAGATCCCACATGCCGTGGGGCAATAAGCCCGTGTGCCACAACTACTGAGCCTGTGTTCTAGAGCCGGCGTGCCGCAACTACTGAGCCCACACACCCAGAGCCCGTGCTCTGCGACAAGAGAAGCCACCACAATGAGAAGCCCATGCACCTCAACAAAGGGTAACTCCCACTCGCCACAACCAGAGAAAGCCCACACGCAGCAAAGAAGACCCAACGCAGCCAAAAATAAATAAATAAATTTATTAAAAAAAAAAAAAAGAAATAGCTGAACTTTTTTTTTTTTTGGCTGCTCCGCGCAGCTTGCAGAATCTTAGTTCCTGACCAGGGATCGAACCCAGACCCGTGGCAGTGAAAGCACAAGTCCTAACCACTGGACTGCCAGGAAATTCCCAGAAACTGAATATTTTTAATTTCCCTTACTCTAGAGTAAGCAGTTTGATGGTTTAGCAATAGGAACCTTTTATTGCAATGTTTTGAGCTCAGAGTAAAAACTTAAACTTTTTTGAAGAACAGCCTTCAGCCACTGTCAAATACCAGATGGCTTTGGAAGTTAGCTTTTGCTGCGGACTTCATGTTTCTTAATGATTTCAACCCAAAATTACCAAACAGTGCCTATACGCAAAACTTATGTTTCAAAAACAACTAATGTTATCTGAATTACAAGCAATGGCAAGCGGCTTTATACTTTTCCTGTGCTGTTAAAAGTTAAAACAAGGGCTTCCCTGGTGGTGCAGTGGTTGAGAATCTGTCTGCCAATGCAGGGGACACGGGTTCGAGCCCTGGTCTGGGAAGATCCCACATGCCACGGAGCAACTGGGCCCGTGAGCCACACCTACTGAGCCTGCGCGTTTGGAGCCTGTGCTCCGCAACAAGAGAGGCCGCGATAGTGAGAGGCCCGTGCACCGCGATGAAGACTGGTCCCGGCTTGCCGCAACTAGAGAAAGCCCTCGCACAGAAACGAAGACCCAACACAGCCAAAAATAAATATATAAAAATAAATAAATAAATAAAAGATTTTTTTAAAAAGTTAAAACAAGAAGCCCTATCTCCATTCCCACACAAATTTACCGCAGATACGTTTTCCAAGCAAACTACGGTTCCAGCAGTGTTTTTCAGACGTTGGTGCAAGCACAAAGGAAATTTCCTTATTTCAAAGTCCTTTTAACTGTGCAATTGAGGAGCTTCCACCTAATTTTCAATCAGAAATGATTAATCTACAATGTAATGGCATTCTAAACGGCAAAAATATCAGAGAAGAAGCTAATAGAATTCTATAAATGCCTTCCAAGCAATGAATATGTTCAAATAAAATCAAATGCTCGTAGACTAATATCAGTATTTGGTAGTACCTGTGTGAAAACACATTTTCAAAGATGAAATATGTAAACTCTCATTACAAATCAGTATTAACAGATGACACATTTACAATCAACTTTAAAGACAGGGAACATTAACTTTGAACCTCCCCAAAAGCAAAATGCTACCCCTCCCAAAAAGAATTCCACCTCTTCTCTCTAGTAGACCTGTATTACTAAATAAAGTACTACTATTGTATTTTGAACTTAATGAAAATTTTATTTAAAATTTGCAGAGGAAATTCCCTGGTGGTCCAGTTAGGGCTCAACGCTTTCACTGTGGTGGCCTGAGTTCAATCCCTGGTCAGGGAACTAAGATCCCGCAAGCTGCGCAGCATGGCCAAAAAAAAAAAAAAAAATTTTTTTTTTTTTAATTTGCAGAAATTTGTTTTCTTTCTTGTTATATAAGTACCTACATAATATCATTAATTTTGACTCTTGACTGACAAAGTCTAAAATATTTCTTATCTAGCCCTTTACAGAAAAAATTTGGTGACCTCTGGGATATAGACTTTTCAAAAGGTGTGCTTGGACAACTGGCTGCCCATATTTTTAAAGAACAGTAATAAAATTAGATCCTTACGCAAGTGTAAAAAGCAAAACTATAAAACTTCTAGAAGGAAATAAATAAGATGAAAAAGCACAAACCATAAATAAAAAGATGAATAAATCTGATTAAATTTTAAGACTTTATAAACAAAGGGTAATGATAAGCTATATAGACTTAGAGAATATATTTGCAACTCATATAATCAACAATGGATTAGTATTTAAAATATGTAAAGAATCCTTACAAGTCAATTTAAAAGAGGGGAAAACAAACAACCCAATAGAAAAATGGGCGGCTCATAAAAGGAGAATCCAAATGGCCAGGAAACATGAAATAACGTTTGATTTTATTAGTAATAAGGGAAATTGCAAATAAAAAAATTTTTAAGAGAAAAATATTTCCCACAGATCAAGTTCTCAATAATTTTTAAAAAAATCTAACAGTATCAGGAATTGGTAATAATATATAGAAGCAGGAACTCTGGAATAAATGTAAATAGTACAACTAATTAGAAGAGTACTTTGGCAACATCTATAGTAAGGTTAAAAATTAGTCATTTCACTTATAGGTATATAAACAAAGTCTAAAATGTGTACTCAAGGAGTCATGTGTAAAAATGTTCACTGAAGCACTGGAAATGACCTAAATATACAACAATCGAGAAAAGATAAATTGTGGCATAATCAGAAAACAAAATACAACAGAAAATTGGGAATAATCTAAATGACCAGTGGTAGGAAAACAAATAAATAATGATATATTCACACAAGATATTAAACAGCATATGACACAAATAACTAGTATTACACTTATCAGCACGAACAAATCTCAAAAGCAATGTTAAACCAAAAAAAAAAAAGTTATGAGACATCCAATGTGATATAATTTCTATTTATATGTCTTAAAACATGTGAAAGCAATAATGTATACTGTTTATAGATTAATGCATATTTAATAAAAAGTATACAAATATACATAGGAATGGTATATATATACAAAATTCAGATAATGGTTAAGACTGGAAAAAGAGGGTAGGGAATGCAATAGGAGGGGGCAATATCCAAAGAGCTTCAAGTGTATCTATATGGTTTTATAAAAAATTTTAATCTGAAATAAAAACAAGAAATAAAATGATTTTAAAAAAGGAAGACTGCAAAACATATCCTTATATATCCATCAGGCCAGAGAAAAGGATGAAGGGGTCAGAGATGGAAGCAAGACTATGAGAAAGGCACCATTCTAGGCACCAGAGATATAGTGATGGACAAAACAAAGTCCTTGCTCTCATGAACAAGTAAATATATAGTATATCAGATAGCAAATAAGTGCTATGAAGAAAAATAAAACAGTAAGAAAGAGCATAGGGGTGGGGAACCTAAGTAAAATTGTTATTCAATACAGGGTGCTATTTAAAGCCACAGCACAGGGAGCAAAAGCAGACAGGGAAGAGAAGTCCAAGAACTGAGCCCAGGCGCTCCAAAATTTAGAGATAAGGAGAAAGGAGATAAGGAGAAACCTTGCAAATGAGGCAGAAAGAGAACTAAGAACAGTGTTGACCTGGAACTGAAAAAAAGCATTTCAAGAAGGAAAGAACGATCAACTGTGTCATAAGATACTGAAAGGTCAAGTAAGATAAGAACTTGAGAACTGACCAATTGTAAAAGTTATTGGTGATCTTGAAAATAGCTATTTTGGTAAAGCAAAGTGGCAAAAGCCCACTCTGAGTTCAAGAAATAATAGGAGTAGATGAACTGCAAATTTTGAATACAGACAACTCTTCTAACAAGCTTTGCTATCAAGGAAATAGAGAAGTTTGAGTAGCTGGAAGGGCATAAGTCCAAGGGGATCTGAGCAAAGAAATGCTTTTCCCTAGAAGATAGGAACAATTACAGCATATTTGTATGCTCACGGGAATGATCTAGTAAAAAGGGGAAATTGATGATGCAGGATGGAAGGGGAACAACTGGTGAAATAATTGGTGGCTGGGATCAATAAAGAGGGGATGGGATCTATTGCACAAGTGGAAAGATGGGTGTTAGGTGTATAGACAGTTGATTTATTAATAACAGAAAAGAAGGCATACAAAGATTCAAAGAAACAAAATCCCTCTCTACAAAAATTTCAGCATAATAGAGGGGAAAGACAAACCAGTACTTACAAAAATATGAAATACCTTGAAAAAAATTGCTACAGGGGCACACAAGAGTGTAAATAATTCACACATAGGAGGGGAAGATTGAAGGAAGAGAGGTAAAGGGTTCACAGAGGAGGTAATGTTTGACCAGAGTACAGCATATGCCAAGAAAAGCAGCACAAAACCACATAACAGAATGTGAAGCTGGAAAGTTAAGAATCAAAAAATGGAGGGACTTAGACCTTATCTGTCATGGTTAAGAATTTTGTTTAGAAGGAACCAAATGAGAGAACACAATTCATTTATACTCTAGCTAGTGCTCAGTACCTGCTCAGTAATGTATTTTCATAGAATAGCATTTAGGCTATCATGTAATAAGAGCACTATCTAATAGGATTACTGTAAAGATTAAATGAGATAACCTATGTAAACTAAGTGCTATAGAATAGCACTTAATACCTAGTAAGCACTCAACAAATACCAGCTATTATTAGGAGAACAAAGATCATTGTTGGTGGTGGTAATAAAAATATAAAATCTCTGTACACGTCTTCAGAGGACCAAGTGAACTTTCCAAACTACAATCTACTTCCAACCTTTCTGCAAACAGTTTAATTCTGGTCCAACCATGTAACTAAGCCCACCATATCCACCACAAAAAAAGAAAAAATAATACACACACACACACACACACACACACACACACACACACTAGAAAAGGACCATAATATACTCAGTTTCCTATGACTTGGACAGGCTTAATGACTGACATCATTCTAGGAACCAGTATGAAAATAAGACCTATGTCAGAGTGGAAGTCCCAGAACAAACCATCTTCTTGTCTGCCAGTTCTCCCAAATAAAGAATATCCTAGAAACAGACCAGATCACCAGAGGTTACCCTACATATCTACCAAACCCATTATGATTGGGTCTACACCCAAAGGATTCAGTTGAGAATAAACAGGCTTCTAAGGTAAAGAAAAATTTGATAATCTAAACATCCTATAAAATGCTAATGATTAAATTATGGTATATCTACACCATGGACTTCTAAGTGGACAAAATATATTGAAAAACACTTAATAAGAAAATGTTCACAACATTGTTAAAGATGGTATTATACCATTTCAAAATTATAAATTACAACTGCATAGCAAAAAGGAATAAAGGTTATAAAAAACGTTACCAGTGGTTAATGCCAGGTGGAAAGATTATAGGGAATTTAAAATTTTTCTTGTTATCTAAATTTCCAGAAGGACCACATAATACTTTTGTTTATTGATCAATCTTTTTTAATTACTAAAAAGTAAACAACTCAAGTCAAATCTCTCCTTTTCTCTAGAGAAACAAGCTTACTTAATATCACTTCTAATCATTTCTCTACATATCTAAACACAGTAAATTACATTTTAGGTAAACATATAATGGGAGGTGTTGTTTTCTGGGTTTTCTTTATAACAATGGAATTATACAATATATTTTGGTTTGCAACTGGCTTTTTTCATTCAGTAGTAAGTGGGACACCTCTCCATATCGATATATAAAACCATCTATCTATTTTTTTAATCACTTTATTTTTTTAAATAAATTTATTTATTTACTTATTTATTTTTGGCTGCATTGGGTCTTCGTTGCTGCACGCAGGCTTTCTTTTTAGTTGCAGCGAACGGGGGCTACTCTTCATTGCGGTGTGCAGGCCTCTCATTAAGGTGGCTTCTCTTGCTGCGGAGCACAGGCTCTAGGTGTGCGGGCTTCAGTAGTTGTGGCACATGGGCTCAGTAGTTGTGCCTCACAGGCTCTAGAGCGCAGGCTCAGTAGTTGTGGCACATGGGCTTAGTTGCTCCGTGGCATGTGGGATCTTCCCGGACCAGGGCTCGAACCCGTGCCCCCTACACTGGCAGGCAGATTCTTAACCACTGTGCTACCAAGGAAGCCCCTCTATCTATTCTTATAGTTACATATTATTTTCCTTGTAGAATGGTATAATAATAATCTTTAGCCAACCAATGGACAATAAAGTTGTCAACTTTTTGCTATTACAGTGCTGCAAATATCATTTAATAATTGTGAACACATTAAAACAATAACAGCTAACATTTGAATGCTTATTACGTGCCAACTACCACAAGCTTCTATATGAATTAAATATACTACAATATCACCATTCATATTATTATTATTATTTGTATAATTTATATTTTTTTCTCTGTAACCTGCCTATTCATACTTGTTTTCTCTCAAAAATCAAGTAATTATTTTTTAAAACTGGCCAGGATACAAATTTGATCTAAAAAGTTCCTAGCAGAATATCCCCAAGAGTTCCATGAAAATGCCTGGCATATGGGCACTCATGCATTTAGACGTTCTACAAATACTATTTGAGAACTATGACATGCTGTGAGTGAGCAAAACAGACTTGAACTCCAGATTCATAGGTTTTTAGCGTAGCAAACATTTGTTAAATTAAGTTAATAAGAGGAAAGAAAAAAAAAGTGAAGAGGGGAACACATCAATTAGAGAAAGAATAGTACCATATACATCAGCACACACCATTCAATACACAATTATTGGGTTGGCCAAAACATTCGTTTCCGTAAGATGGCTCTAGTAGAGCTTAGTTGTGTTTAACCTCATTCAAAACAATTTCATTAGACTGTTTTGTTACAGCTGTCATATCAGCGTGCATTTTTAAGAAAATCAAAATTGGTAAATTTTTGTGTAGCCATTTTAATATTGAAGATGGAAGGAAAAAAGCAACATTTTTGGCATATTATGCTTTATTATTTCAAGAAAGGTAAAAACGCAACTGAAACGCAAAAAAAGATTTGTGCAGTGTATGGAGAAGGTGCTGTGACTGATCAAACGTGTCAAAAGTGGTTTGAGAAGTTTCATGCTGGAGATTTCTCGCTGGACAATGCTCCATGGTCGGGTAGACCAGTTCAAGTTGATAGCGATCAAACTGAGACATTGAGAACAATCAATGTTATACCACCTGGGAGACAGTCAACATACTCAAAATATCCAAATCAAGCGGTGAAAATCATATGCAGCAGCTTGGTTATGTTAATCGCTTTGATGTTTGGTTTCCACATAAGTTAAGCAAAAAAAACCTTCTTGACCACACTTCCGCATGCAATTCACTACTTAAACGTAACGAAAACGTTCCGTTTTTAAAACAAATTGTGATAGGTGATAAAAAGTGGATGCCGTACAATAATGTGGAAAGGAACAGATAATGGGGCAAGGGAAATGAACCACCACCAACCACACCAAAGGCTGGTCTTCATCCAAAGAAGGTGATGTTGTGTATATGGTGGGATTGGAAGGTAGTCCTCTATTATGAGCTCCTTCCGGAAAACCAAACAATTAATTCCAACAAGTACTGCTCCCAATTAGAACAACTGAAAGCAGCACTCCACGAAAACCATCCAGAATTAGTCAACAGAAAACTTATAATCTTCCATCAGGATAACGCAAGACCACATGTTTCTTTGATGACCAGGCAAAAACTGTTACAGCTTGGCTGGGAAGTTCTGATTCACCAGACATTGCACATTCGGGTTTCCATTTATTTCGGTCTTTACATAATTCTCTTAATGGAAAAAATTTCAATTCCCTGGAAGACTGTAAAACGCAACTGTAACAGTTCTTTGCTCAAAAAGATAAAAAGTTTTGGGAAGATGGAATTATGAAGTTGCATGAAAAATGGCAGAAGGTAGTGGAACAAAACGGTGAATACATTGCTCAATAAAGTTCTTGGTGCAAATGAAAAATATGTCTTTTATTTTTACTTAAAAACTGAAAGAACTTTTTGGCCAATCCAATATAATTACCCCTTAAAACAGTCTTGCCACATCTTGTGGGTCTAAGCTACTATCTTCAGATTAATCTTAAAACACTACTTTATTTACATCATTTTCATGCTCAAGAACTCATAACTTCTCTCTCAGTATTTCTCAAATATACTTCACCCATTCTCTACACTATCTATTTCAAACCTTCACTGCTAAAGGCTTCCCTTCTGTTTCCCACTCCTTCCCGTACAACTTCTTAGAGGACCACTTAAGTTGACCTCAATGCCTACTTTACAGGGAAAAAAGTCCCTAATCCTTCCAGAAGAGAAGGAAATCAACACTTACCAAGCATTTATACAGATCACTAAAAAAAGCAGAATGGATGTCCTGGAGGTATGACTAACATTTCCAAAAACTTAAAACAAATTACATATAGAGAAGTAAAATTCCACAGGCTATTTTAATAAATGCAGACTGGTAAACAAGTATTTTGAGGTGTTATTTTCAACAAAATATTCCTTTAATCAGGTCCGCCTCTGGTACTTATTCACACATTCAAAAGATAAATAATTATAATACAATGGATGTGTACTGCAATGGACCATGTATAAAGTCCTACTGAAATACAGTGAAAGGAGGGATTAGTTCTGCCTGGAAAGGCTTCACAGAGATAACATCTGAGCAGGTCCTAGAAGGATAATTCAGCTCTCTGGGCTGCAGATGCCTCATGTCTACTTCTGGTTACAAAATTCAGAGAATTTAACTTTAGGATGGGTAAATCTTTAAAATTCATCTAATATCGAGGTTTTCCACCTTTATTTTAAAGTAACAAAATCTTTCCTTTAAGAGTCTAATTGAAAACATTGGTATATAAAACAGATAAAAGTGGACCTGCTCTTTTGAAAGGAGAGGAAGTTATTGGAAAACACTGCTATTCTTTTTTTTTTTTTTTTTTTTTTAATGGCTGTGTTGGGTCTTTGTTTCTGTGCGAGGGCTTTCTCTAGTTGTGGCAAGCGGGGGCCACTCTTCATCGCAGTGCGCGGGCCTCTCACTCTCGCGGCCTCTGTTATTGCGGAGCACAGGCTCCAGACGCGCAGGCTCAGTAATTGTGGCTCACGGGCCCAGTTGCTCCGCGGCATGTGGGATCTTCCCAGACCAGGGCTCGAACCCGTGTCCCCTGCATTGGCAGGCAGATTCTCAACCACTGCGCCACCAGGGAAGCCCAACACCGCTATTCTTAATCAACACCCTTCACTTTAAAATAAGAAAACTGAGACACTAAGAAGGACAATGATTTGGCAAAAGACCACAAAAATGTAGAAATGCAACAATTACTCAGACAATACCTTTTAAGCATTATCTCCTCTTTGAAGTCTTTTCTAACTTTCTCCCCAGGTAGAGTTTATACCACTCCTTACTTTATTCCTTGCTATACCCAGCACATACTTCTATTACAGTTTCTATAAAACTTTAGTGATTTAATTATACCTTTTTTATGTGTCTGTGTCCCTCTACTACATTGGAAGCTCCCTGAAGGCAGGGACTGTCTTAATCATCTTTGTATGCCCAGTACCCAGAATAAAATATCATTTATTAAGTTATATTCAACCAAGTTTCAGAAAAGATTTAAGATAGCTCAGCGCTTAGCACACAGTAAGACTTGGTAAGTATTTTTCAAATGAATATGCCAAAAATGAGGTCATTAAATGAAACAATACGTCAAAGGCAGTGTGAACAGTATCTGACACATAGTGTACATTCTATAAACATTACCTGTTATTATGTAACTTTATATAGGCAGAAAAAAAACTGAAGCTGTTATTTAATCTGGAGGGCAAAAGCTAAATAACTTTTATCAAGGTTTCAACTTGCTCATTTATATTATTACTAATATAACCACATCTTTGATGAGAAAGAGAGAAAACTTAGCCCATCCATAAAGATCTTCAGCCTGGGAAGAATAGTACAAAGAGTTGTGTACTGTTAATCTCTAGATGTGGAGTGAAAGAAGAATTTAGGCCTGTCTTCAATTTAGGGCTAAAACACTTCCTTCTAGACCTTAGTTTCAGTCACCTGTCTTTTGCGGGTGGTGGGGAGTGAAAAAGATTAAGTCTAAGGTTCTTTCCTGCTCTAACAATGTAAGGGCATACAACAAATTTAACCTAGAATCCTTCAGCTTTCAACTCAGTAAGAACTTTATAAAAATCAGTAAATTGTGCAGGGCATTTGGTGTCAGACGGACAGGGTTCAAACCAGCTCTGTTATTATTCAGCTGTATAATTCTGAACAAGAAGCAGACTCTCTGGATCTCAATTTCCTCAACCTTTAAAATGAAGTTAGACAATATGCTCTCTCCTTAAAATACATTACAGTCATGACGTTCTATGGAATAAGTTACCTGTGAAGAAAATATTTAGGTGGGGATTGAGCCACCAGTTACTAGAGATGTTTAGAGGATTATGGCATAAACCAAAAGTTGAGAATTTCAGGATTAGAAGAAACCTTACAAGTCTTCTATGACTCAGTTGAGACTCAAGTCCTCTCTAATATATTCTTGGAAGAGTTCACCCAACCATTCTAGCAAAGAGAAACAACCCACGGAAATAAGTCACTTCATCACAGGCCAACTCTGATGCCTAAATTCTTTTACTGAAACCACACGATCCTCTAGTAACTTCCACCCATTAGTGTTACCCCCCTTTCAACTACAGGCTCCTCAAGTATTTGTGGATAGTGATGATATGCCCCTTAATATCCTCTCCAAAATTAAAATCCCCAGCCCCTTCAACCTTTCCTCATAACAGAATACCAAGACTCCCTGACCATCCAGCCTGCCATCCTCAGGAAAACCTCCACTCTTGCTTTAGCGAATGTCATAACTACTGCAACAACCCGTCCCGTTCTGACATCCTGATTCCTGGTGGGACCCAAGATCTGCCCCTCGTTGAGCTGACACCACACAGATGCCCTAACTGCCCTTGCCACTTCCGTCCAAGGAAGCTTCTGGGGTGGGAAGTGTGCCCCCTGGTTGCTCCTTCGGAAGATTAGGAGACGAGAAGGTACCACAGCGGGAACAGAGAGGCCGCCCCCTGCTCTCCTCCCCGGTCCAAGCCTTCTCCCTCACCGGTATTGCTTGGGATCGCTGGGAGACTTGACGATCTCAGGATCTCCGACATTACTGACAGGCCCCCTCCGTCCCTCCTCCTCAGATTCATCGGCTCCCAGACGAGCAACCCGGCCGCTCTCGCCCAAATCCTGTCCATTGGGCTGCAGGTCAGGGCAGCTGCAGGTGGACTTCGCCTTGTTCCTTCCAGGCATGGTCAGAATAGGAAAGGGTCTGGCAGCCGCCGAGTCTTCGCACCGACCCCGCGCTTCTATTCTCCACAGCGCCGCGAGCTCCCGCCCGGCCTCACACCACAACTTCCTCCCGATGGCACAGACTGCAGCAACCGTGACTCTCCTCAGCATTCACCACCAAGCCGGAGCGAGGGGCATCCCGCTCGCCAAGACCCACCTCCTCCAGCTGCTCCTCCTCCTCAGCGTTCCAGAGGCGGTGGCGGCCGGTGGTAGTGCTGCCGCAGCCGGGGGGAGGACAGGCCTGAACCCCTCCCCCAATCCGGTCTCCCTCACGCCAACTTCCCTCATCCCCCCGCCCTCCTGGCCGTCGATGACGCAATTGATTCTAGCCAATAATAAGGCAAGAGAGCAGTCACGCGCACGTAATCAACCAATGGGAACAGGGAATAAAAAGAACCAACGAGCGCGGGCCGAATTCTCGGAGCACCCAGCGAGCTCTTCGAAACCAGGGGTGGGCGGGGCGAGGAAAAAGAGGCGGGGAGAGTGGCGCGGAGGACGACGGGAGAAGGGCGCGCGGACGGTTGCGCAGCGTTTATGACAGAAGCGGGAAGGTGGTTTGAAGAAGTGGTTGAATAGCGCTTCGGGGCTCAGAAGAAAATATTCCCCTGATGAGAAAACCGATAGGCGAGTGGAGAAAATTAATTCCCAAGCCTTTTTTTTTCCCCACTCATGTCATATTTTGCTCATCCTGCCCCTCAAACCTGGGGTGGAGACTGTGGCCGTGACTCAGCACGTAAAAAGCAGAACGCCGGAAGTATTTTTGTGCCGCCGGATGGAAGCTGCGCTTGAGTGGAGCTGAGCTGAACGCCAGAAGCAGCAGTTTTGATTCTCCGCCTTGTGGCCTGCTAGACCTTCGTGCTGTTCGCCCTCAGGGCCTAAGAAAGTTTAAAACACCGGTGTAGATGTGTTCAGTCTTGCATGTGAAAACATTTTTTAGCTCCCCCTCACACTGGAGTCCACAGCCTTAAGTTAGCAAACTTTTATTGAGCAGCCACCTCGTGTCAGGCTGCTGCCCTCAAGTCCTTTTTCCCAAAGTTTTTTCTGCTTTCAGTGGCCTTTGGTGGGCAAAATGTGATTGAAACAGACATACTTGAAAATAAAAAGCAACTGACATACAATATGTCCTATTAACCATGGGATGAGGGTTCCTAGCACCTAAAAGGAATAAATATGAATGAGTGAATGGAGAAGCACTTGAAGCAAGGAGATATATTGTTGATCGTTTTAAGTCTTTAAATTTTTCTAGGCTTCCCCAACTCCAGACACAGGGAATACAATCATGAACAAAACAAAAATCCTTGTCTTCTTGGAGCTTGCATTCAAAGGGGAAAAAACACAATGAAAACAGATTTTTTAAAAAAAAAACTATGACAATGAATAATGCAGGATAGGAGAGGAGTTGGGAAGGAGAAATGCAACGATTCAGGCAGGAGGTGAAACCTGAACTAGGGCAGCAGATGAGATAAATTCATTGAAAAATATCGTTCAAATATCCCAGTTTGTTTTCAAGAACCTATCAATTTTTAAACTAAGCAATTCCACTAGATTGCCCTCCTTCAGAGCAGTGTATTTTCTTTATTACCAGTCCCTAACATAGCTTCCCAGCACATTGTAAAACGGTAATGTTTGTTGTTGAATAAATACCTGAAGTGACATGACTATTTTAGGTTTGGTTTTTTTTTTTTAGCTCTCCAAAGCAATAACACATTACAAGTAATGATTCCCAAAATTGGGTTCATCTCTTGGTGAGTGTCTAGCCAAAAGACACAACTAAGCCAAAGATTGGGAGAAGGAAGGATTAATTACATGCAGCAAGTAAGAAAAATACTGGGGATCTTTCCTAAAGCAGTGTCTCCCTGAACAGCAAAACTGGGGAAGTTTTAAGCTAAGGGAACATGCATATTCATGAAGGGATTTGGGTGGTGTGTGCATACACATGAAGGGGCTTGAGCAACAGCAAATTCAACAGTGAATTGGGGCAAAGTTTGACAAAGTCCAACCTTTAGTAGACTGAAGTCACAAGAGTCAGAAAAGGTCAACATGATCATTCCTTAGATTCCTACCAGTCTGAGGTCTTAGCATGTAGTTAACATTCTCCAACAGGGGGTAGGAGGTTAGTTCCTGTAGAACAACTCCAAGATATGTATCAGATTAATACTCCTCCCTTGAGGAGGAACTAGCACTCTCTTTTATCACTGAACTATTGTTTCTTGACCTTTTCCTCTGTTCCTGCATTCCTTTGTTCCCTTAAGATCATTAATTACTGAGTCCTGCTCAAGGGCAAGCATTGTGGCCAGGCTTAGATCACAAAATGGCTTAGTCCAAAATGGCTTCTCTTGTATCAGAAAAACTATATCTGGTTCTTTTCCTCTGAGGACTCCCTACCCTATCTGCTTACAGTAAGGAATCTTCAAATTCAGCCAACAATTGGGATTTTCTGACTAGAAACAAAGAGGGGCCACATCCTAAAGTGTGACCGTCTGTTTTTCCCTTTATAAAGAGGCCTCTGAATCTTACAGGTCACCAGACTATTGAAATAGGGCTTCCCTGGTGGCGCAGTGGTTAAGAATCTGCCTGCCAATGCAAGGGACACGGGTTCAAGCCCGGGCCCAGGAAGATCCCACATACTGCGAAGCAACTAAGCCTGTGGCCACAACTACAGAGCCTGAGCTCTAGAGCCTGCAAGGCACAACTACTGAGCCCACGTGCCACAACTACTGAAGCCTGCGTGCCTAGAGCCCGTGCTCCGCAACAAGAGAAGCCACGACAGTGAGAAGCCCGCACACCACAAGGAAGAGTAGCCCCTGCTCACTGCAACTAGAGAAAGCCTGCGCACAGCAACGAAGGCCCAACACAGCCAAAAATAAATAAATAAATAAATTTATAAAAAAAGGAATATAGCAACACTCTGTAATTAGGCATTCATTTATTCATTCAACCAACAAATTTAGCGCCTAACATGTGCCAGACACTGGGAATAGAGTAATGAGTAAGAAAATTTCCTGTTCTCTTGGAGCTTACAAGCAAACTAGTTGGAGAGATATTAAACAAGTATGCAAATTTTTAGATTTATCATTATGAATAGTTTTTGAAAGAGGGACCTAGTTTGGTCAGAGAGTTTCTCTAACGAGACATTTAGGCATACATTTGGAAAATGTATAAGAATTGGTATAGGAATGTATAGGAATAGACTTGTTCAAAAGCTTTGAGAAAGCAAGTCTAATATGGCTAAACTAGAGTAATCTGAGAGCAAAGGAGAAGTGAGTTAGTGGTCAAGATTATACAGAACCTTCCTAAGAGTAAAAAGAAGTCATTGCCTTGTCTATTTTGTGTGTAGCTGGATTCCTAGCTTCTAGAATAGTGCCTGGCATATTAAAGGTACTCAATAAATAATGGTTGAACAAATAAAACAGGAAGACATTATCACAGGTGTTTTCCAAGTAGATCACTCTGGCTGATGTGTGAAAAATAGTTTGGGGGTCAGGTGGGGGGAGGCCAAGACTGAAAGAAAGAAGAGAGAGAGCACTTAGGAGGGTATTAAAGTGATACAGACACTAGAAAATGATGGCTCGGATTTGAGGAGTAATAGTAGAGATACATGTACACAGATATGTCATATATTCAGGAGGTAGAATTGACTGGTTTGGGGTAGTAACTGATTCAATGTGGAAGAATAAAGAAGAGAGAGGTGTCACTCCCTGGTGTCTAGTTTTCTGGGTGAATAGATGATGGTGCCAGTATCTCAGTAAACAAGAAATTTTGAAAGAGGAGCAGGTTTGGGAGGAGAAAAGCCTAAGCTCAGTTTTGGATATGTTATGTTTGAGTCATTGTGAGCCATACAAAAGGAGGATCAGGTCTGGAGCTCAGAAAAGAGGCCTAAATTGGAGATGTCAATTTGACGTTTATGGACTTCTAGGTGGTAACCAAAGCCTTTTGAATAAAATCACCTACACTCATTGTGAAGAGAAAAAGACTCAAGAACCAAGCTTTGAGAAGCTTATAGAAGAGGAAGAACTCCCAAAAGAGACTGAGAAGGAATTACCAGAATGGTAAGAGGAAAACCATAAGAATGTAATATCACAGGAAAATTTTCTCTTTGATGCTTGGCCCAATACAATTCTGACCCCATAGCAAATGTCAAAAGTGTCAGATTAGATGTGTAAAATATGAGAACTAGCAAGGGATCACAGGAGTACTTTAATCTGGCCTCTTCAGCTATAAAGAGAAATACCTATCCAGAGAGGTGAAACTCACAAGTAACCCGTGGCACAGCCAGGACTCCCAAACCAGGAGTGTTATTTTCCCATTTTAAATAATTTAGAAATTTGCCATCTTCCATTTGAGCATTCATAATTATTGTGAAGAATATTCCTCAGAGAAAACAGATAAATTAAGCTATTGCCATTTTATAGGAAACTGAGATATTTGAAGGTTAAAAAGATCTTAAGAGCCCCAAGAAAGATAAGAAGCACAGATTATAATTTTTAACCTTATTTCCCCAGGCTCTCCTAGAGTGTTTAAGTGCTTTTTTCTATCTTCAGCCACTCTACACTCCTTCCCATTTTTACCTTAAGGATTTCTCTCCCGGGAATTTCCTGGTGGTCCAGTGATTAGGACTCCGCGCTCTCATTGCTGAGGGCCCGGGTTCGATCCCTGGTCTGAACCCTGGTCGGGGAACTAAAATCTCACAAACTGTGCGGTGCAGCCAACTGTCCTGCCAGGTCTGGTGACCCTTCTCTCCCTATTTTTTTCTGATGAGGTCAGAAATCATGAAAATTAAACACATCTCATTTTTATGTTTGATGCCTGCTTCAGAAAGTTATTTTAGTCAATGCAATGGCTGTCTGCCTCCCAGAGGGACAAATCTGCGCCATACTCCTAAAAATTCAAAGGTAAATTGTTTTATTAACCCCATTACCCATCTTTATATCTGAGATTCATGATAATCAGAAATGTGGAATATTGATTCTAGGGTGAGTAGATTGGGAGTGCTGTGAGCCTCAAACCTAAAGTTATCTATCTTACTTGAGTGTCTAAAATTCCCCCATTAGTGATTCATTATCCTCTTTAGAACTCCTCTTAAATGCCAATAATATCCTTGAAAGGAGTAAAAAACTAGCACCATTTTGTGAATGGATTTGCTTTTATTTCCCCCTTTTTGAAGCACACTGTGGGCAACTTGAGATCACCATGAACCCAGGTGATAAAGAGGTTGCTAAATGTGAGAGGAAAGGCACAGAAAGAGGAAGTAGGTAACAAGAGAAATACTATTTACTTTACAATTCTGTCCTGGGCCCATGCTCTAAGCAATTATACTTTTGGAGCTCTAGTTATTAGTGTCCTGCCCACTGATGGCTCTCCACATTTGGTAGCTTTGTATCTAGGTCAAGAAGTAGGCATGTTCTTATACAGTCTTCTGTTGTGAGATTAAATGTGTGCACAACATACCAAAGAATTTGTGTGATGATAAAAATAGTTTTCTATTGTACTATAAGCATACTTCTAGAAAGAATTTAGTGTTCAAACTTCAAAATAAATTGAGTAACTTTAAAAAATACTTTATGTCAAATGAAAGTTATTCTATCACAAATCCAGCCAAGAGCTCCTCAACTCCCATCTAAAGATACAGATTTTGGGCATAGGAGGGAGGCCAGGGAGATCAGGAGAGGCAGGCAGGAGAGGCCCTCCCAGACCAGAGGAGCAAGAGAGGAGAGGAGGGCATTTGCCCCGCCCACTTGAGCCCAGGAAGACTTCTGGGCTCCCAGGTGAGGTCCCCTACCCTCTGAGACCAGGGGTGGGGGGCACGCCTGGGCCCCTTCTGTTCCTTGAGCCTAAGCCCCACCCCCCACAGCCCCCAGGGCCTTTTCCAGCCCTGTGGGTCCTGAGCATTGGCCCCGCCCACTGCCCAAACCTCATCCTTGCTTAGGCCCTGCCCTCCACAGCCAAGGCCTTTTCCCCCCACCTTTTTTCTTCTTTTTCCCTCCTCCTCTTTTTTACTATTGTGGTACAGATGTACCTTCCGGTTGTTGATTCATATATTTTTTTAATTAATTAATTAATTAATTTGTTTATTTATTTATGTATGTATGTATGTATGGCTGCATTGGGTCTTCATTGCTGCTCACGGGCTTTCTCCAGTTCCAGTGAGTGGTGTCCAGTCTTCGTTGCAGCGAGTGGGCTTCTCATTGCGGTGGCTTCTCTTGTTGCAGAACACAGGCTCTAGGAGCACGGGCTTCAGTAGTTGTGGCACGCGGGCTCAGTAGTTGTGGCTCACGGGCTCTAGAGCACAGGCTCAGTAGTTGTGGCGCACAGGCCCAGCCACTCCATGGCCTATGGGATCTTCCCGCACCAGGGCTCAAACCCATGTGCCCTGCACTGACAGGCAGATTCTTAACCACTGTGTCACCAAGGAAGCCCCATCTATATTTTTATTTTTATATTCTTTCTAACATATCTGTTAGTTTCCTGGTCTAATTTTATTTTTTACTTTGTTATTGTTCTTTTTTTTTTTTTGCTGCCCCATGTGGCTTGCAGGATCTTGGTTCACGAGCCCAGGGTCAGACCGAAGCTCCTGTGGTGGGAGCTCCGAGTCCAAACCACTGGACTAGCAGAGAACCTCAGACCCCAGGGAATATTCATCAGAGTGAAGTCTCACAGAGTTCCTCATCTCAGCACAAGACCCAGCTGTACCCAATAGCCTACAAACTCCAGTGTTGGAAGCCTCAGGCCAAACAACCAGTAAGACAGGAACACAATCCCACTCATAAAAAAAAAAAAAAAAAATTAGACGGCAAAAAAAATATGTCACAGATGAAGGAGCAAGATAGAAACCTACAAGACCAAATAAATGAAAAGGAAATAGGCAATCTACCTGAAAAAGAATTCAGAGCAATAATAGTAAAGATGATCCAGAATCTTGGAAAGAGAATGGAGGCACGGATTGAGAAAATACAAGAAATGTTTAACAAAGACCTAGAAAAACTAAAGAACAAACAAACAGAGATGAACAACACAATAACTGAAATGAAAAATACACTAGAAGGAATCAATAACAGAATAACTGAGGCAGAAGAATGAATAAGTGAGCTAGAAGACAAAATGGTGGAAATATCTGCTGAGGAGCAGAATAAAGAAAAAAGAATGAAAAGAATTGCAGACAATCTCAGAGACTTCTGGGACAACACTAAATGCACTAACATTCAAATTATAGGGGTCCCAGAAGAAGAAGAGAAAAAGAAAGGGTCTGAGAAAATATTTGAAGAGATTATAGTTGAAAACTTCCCTAACATGGGAAAGGAAATAGTCACCCATGTCCAGGAAGCACAGAGAATCCCATACAGGATAAAACACACCAAGACACATATTAATCAAATTAACACAAATTAAATTCAAAGAAAAAATATTAAAAGCAACAAGGGAAAAACAAAAAAAAAATCATACAAAGTAATCCCCATAAGGTTATCAGCTGATTTTTCAGCAGAAACTCTGCATGCCAGAAGGGAGTGGCAGGACATATTTAAAATGATGAAAGAGGAAAACCTACAACCAAGATTACTCTATCCAGCAAGGATCTCATTCAGATTCGATGGAGAAGTCAAAAGCTTTTCAGACAAGCAAAACCAAAGAGAATTCACCACCACCAAACCAGCTTTAAAACAAATGCTAAAGAAGCTTCTCTAAGCTGGAAACACAAGAGAAGAAAAAGACCCACAAAAACAAACCAAAAACAATTAAGAAAATGGTAATAGGAACATACATATCGATAATAACCTTGAATGTAAATGGATTAAATGCCCCAACCAAAAGACACAGACTGGCTGAATGGATACAAAAACAAGACCCATATATATGCTGTCTACAAGAGACCCACTTCAGACCTAGGGACACATACAGACTGAAAGTGAGGGGATGGAAAAAGATATTCCATGCAAATGGAAATCAAAAGAAAGCTGGAGTAGCAATACTCGTATCGGATAAAATAGACTTTAAAATAAAGACTGTTACAAGAGATAAGGAGGGACACTACATAATGATCAAAGGATCAATCCAAGAAGAAGATATAACAATTATATATGTTTATGCACCCAACATAGGAGCACCTCAATACATAAGGCAAATGCTAACAACCATGAAAGGAGAAATCGACAGTAACACTTTAACACCCCACTTACACCAATGGACAGATCAGCCAAAAAGAAAATTAATAAGGAAACACAAGCTTTAAATGACACAATAGACCAGATAGATCTTATTGATATTTATAGAACATTCCACCCAAAAGTGGCAGAACACACTTTCTTCTCAAGTGCAGACGGAACATTCTCCAGGATAGATCACATCTTGGGTCACACATCAAGCCTCAGAGAATTTAAGAAAATTGAAATCATATCAAGCATCTCTTCTGAGCACAACAGTATGAGACTGGAAATCCATTCCAGGAAAAAAATGGTAAAAAACACAATACATGGAGGCTAAACAGTGTGCTACTAAATAACCAAGAGATCACTGAAGAAATCAAAGAAGAAATTTTAAAAATACATAGAAAATAGTGACAACGAACACACAATGACCCAAAACCTATGGGATGCAGCAAAAGCAGTTCTAAGAGGGAAGTTTATAGCAATTCAATCTCAACTCAAGAAACAAGAAAAATCTCAAATAAACGATCTAACCCTACACTTAAAACAACTAGAGAAAGAAGAACAAAGAAAACCCAAAGTCAGTAGAAGGAAAGAAAGCATAAAGATCAGAGCAGAAATAAATGAAATAGAAATGAAGAAAACAATAGCAAAGATCAATAAAACTAAAAGCTGGTTCTTTGAGAAGATAAACAAAATTGATGAACCCTTAGCCAGACTCATCAAGAAAAAAGGGAGATGATGCAAATCAATAAAATTAGAAATGAAAAAGGAGAAATCACAACTGACACTGCAGAAGTACAAAGGATTGTAAGAGTCTACTGCAAACAACTCTATGCCAATTAAATGGACAACCATGAAGAAATGGACAAATTCTTGGAAAGGTACAATTTTCCAAGACTGAACCAGGAATAATTAGAAAATATAAACAGACCTATCACAAGTAATGAAATTGAAACCGTAATTAAAAATCTTCCAACAAACAAAAGTCCAGGACAGATGGCTTCACAGGAGAATTCTGTCAAACATTTAGAGAAGAGCTAACACTGATCCTTCTCAAGCTCTTCCAAAAAATTGCAGAGGGAGAAACCCTCCCAAATTCATTCTACAAAGCCACAATCACCCTGACACCAAAACCAGAAAAAGACATCACAAAAAAAGAAAATTATAGACCAATATCACTGATGAACATAGATGCAAAAATTCTGAACAAAATACTAGCAAGCAGAATCCAACAACACATTAAAAGGATCACACACCATGAAGCTTTTGAGAAAATTCAACACCCATTTATGGTAAAAACTCTCCAGAAAACGGGCATAGAGGGAACCTACCTCAGCATAATAAAGGCCATATATGACAAACCCACAGCAAGCATAATACTCAATGGTTAAAATCTGAAAGCTTTTCCACTAAGATCAGGAACAAGACAAAGATGTCCACTCTCGCCACTCTTATTCAACATAGTTTTGGAAGATCTAGCCACAGCAATCAGAGAAGAAAAAGAAATAAAAGGAATACAAATTGGAAAAGAAGAAGTAAAACTGTCATTGTTTGCCAATGACATGATACTATACATAGAAAATCCTAAAGATGCCACCAGAAAACTACTAGAACTAATCAATGAATTTGGTAAGGTTGCAGGATACAAAATTAATGCACAGAAATCTCTGGCATTCCTATACACCAACAACGAAAAATCAGAAAGAGAAATTAAGGAAACAGTCCCATTTACCATTGCAACAAAAAGAATAAAATACCTAGGAATAAACCTGCCTACAGAGGTGAAAGACTTCTACTCAGAAAACTATAAAATACTAATGAAAGAAATCAAAGATGACGTAAACGGATGGAGAAATATACCATGTTCTTGAACTGGAAGAATCAATACCATGAAAATGACTACTCTACCTAAAGCAATCTATAGATTCAATGCAATCCCTATCAAACTACCAATGGCATTCTTCACAGAATTAGAACAAAAAATTCTACAATTCATATGGAAACACAAAAGACCCCAAATAGCCAAAGCAATCTTGAGAAAGAAAAACAGAGTTGGAGGAATCAGGCTCCCCGACTTCAAACAATTCCACAAAGCCACAGTAATCAAGACAGTATGGTACTGGCACAAAAACAGAAATATAGATCAATGGTACAGGATAGAATGCCCAGAGATAAACACACACACATATGGGCACCTAATTTACGACAAAGGAGGCAAGAGTATACAATGGAGAAAAGACAGCCTCTTCAATAAGTGGTGCTGGGAAAACTGGACAGCTACATGTGAAAGAATTAAATTAGAACACTACCTAACACCATACACAAAAATAAACTCCAAATGGATTAGACTTAAATGTAAGACCAGACACTATAAAACTCTTAGAGGAAAACATAGGAAAAACACTCTTTGACATAAACCACAGCAAGATCTTTTTTGACCCACCTCCTAGAGTAACGGAAATAAAAACAAAAATAAACAAATGGAACTTAATTAAACTTAAAAGCTTTTGCACAGCAAAGGAAACCATAAATAAGACAAAAAGACAACTCTCAGAATGGGAGAAGATATTTGAAAATGAAACAACAGACAAAGGATTAATCTCCAAAATATACAAACAGCTCATGGAGCTCAATATCAAAAAAACAAACAATCCAGTTAAAAAATGGGCAGAAGACCTAAATAGACATTTCACCAAGGAAGACGTACAGATGGCCAAGAGGCAAATGACAATATGCTCAACGTCACTAATTATTAGAGAAATGCAAATAAAAACCACAATGAGGTATCACCTCACGCCAGTCAGAATGGCCACCATCAAAAAATCTATAAACAGTAAATGCTGGAAAGGGTGTGGTGAAAAGGGAACCCTCCTGCACTGTTGGTGGGAATGTAAATTGATACAACCACTATGGAAAACAGTATGGAGGTTCCTTAAAAAACTAAAAATAGAACTACTACATGACCCAGCAATCCCACCACTGGGCATATACCCTGAGAAAACCATAATTCAAAAAGAGATATGTACCACAATGTTCATTGCAGCACTATTTACAATAGCCAGGATATGGAACCAACCTAAATGTCCATCGACAGATGAATGGATAAAGAAGATGTGGCACATATATACAATGGAATATTACTCAGCCATAAAAAGAAATGAAATTGAGTTATTTGTAGTGAGGTGGATGGACCTAGAGTCTGTCGTACAGAGTGAAGTAAGTCAGAAAGAGAAAAACATATACCGTATGCTAACACGTATATATGGAAACTAAAAAAAAAAAAAAAGGTACTGATGAACCTAGCTGCAGGGCAGCTACAAAGAAGTAGACATAAAGAATGGACTTGAGGACATGGGGTGGGAGGGCGAAGCTGGGGTGAAGTGAGCGTAGCATCGACATATATACACTACCAAACATAAAATAGTTGGCTGGTGGGAAGCAGCCGCATAACACAGGGAGATCAGCTCGGTGCTTTGCGATGACCTAGAGGGTGGGATACGGAGGATGGGAGGGAGGCTCAAGAGGGAGGAGATATGGGGACATGCATATGCATATGGCTGATTCGCTTTGTTGTGCAACAGAAACTAACACAGTATTGCAAAGCAATTATACTCCAATAAAGATCTATTAAAAAAATAAAAATAAAGATACAGATTTTGAGACTCTGCCTGGAAGGGAGAATGTGGAGACGTAAAACGATATTTAAAATATATAAATCAGAAATCAGATTATATTAGTCCCCTTTTTAAAACCCACCAGTGACTTCTCTTATCACTTTGAATAAAATCTAGCTTCTTGCCATAGCCTATAAGCCTCACATATGATTTCTGTTCTTCCTCTGTTTGCAGTCTCATCTACAATTCTGCCCTCTGCTCCATTCACACTGGCTTTCTTAATGTCCTTCAACACTTGAGGGTTGTTCTTGCCTTAGGGTAATTATGTCTGCTCCTCTTCCTGGACTGTTCTTCCTTTAGATTGTGCATAACTGGCTCTTTCTCACCACCGTATGTCAGCTCAAATGTCACCTCTGAAAGAGAGGTCTTCTCTTACCATTCTATCTAAAATAGTACTCATTACCTGAAACTATATTATTTGTCTATTAGCTTATTGTCCACGTATCCTCTCTATTTTATAAGGTCCATTGTAGAGTTGGTACGTCATCTGTCTTTTTCCCTACCATATCCCCAGCATCAACAATAGCATCTGACACATAGTGTGTATTCAATAAATACTTGTTTAATTCATAAATGAACAATACAGGAAGAAGAGGGGACAACTGAAGTTTCAAGTTCCCTAGGGATTCAGAAGAGAGTGATTAGCCTTAAATTAGCATGGAATACCTCTACCATTGGGTCTGGAGGGAAAGAGGAACAGACAGGTGCAGGAGCAGCAAAAAGTTTAAATGCTGTTAGGAGGAAGGAAGGGGCAAGTATTTAAAAGAGTTACTGTCCGGGGCTTCCCTGGTGGCGCAGTGGTTGAGAATCTGCCTGCCAATGCAGGGGACACGGGTTCGAGCCCTGGTCTGGGAAGATCGCACATGCCACGGAGCAACTAGGCCCGTGAGCCACAATTACCGAGCCTGCGCGTCTGGAGCCTGTGCTCCGCAACAAGAGAGGCCGCGATAGTGAGAGGCCCGCGCACCGCGATGAAGAGTGGCCCCCGCTTGCCACAACTAGATAAAGCCCTCGCACAGAAACGAAGACCCAACACAGCCATAAATAAATAAATAAATAAAATTTTTTTAAAAAAAGAGTTACTGTCCGACAATCCCAGCCTCCTTCTTTTTGAAGCATGATACAAAGTCAATGCTGTGAATGAGGGGATAAATAGTGATGGGTCCTGCTTCCACGGAAATCAGATATTTGCTTTTTTCGATTGCTTAAATTTCACACATCTTGACGCCAAGCCCAGTTGGTAGTTTTAATTTCCTAACTATAATATTTGGGGCCAAGCATTTTACTTACGTTTAATCATTTAGCCCTCACGACAAGCTAAATCTGTTATGCAACAGTTTACAGATGAAGAAACTGAGGTTCAGAGAAGTTAAATAACTTGCACAAAATCACACAAGAAAACGGGTTTACCAAAATTGCAAGCCACGTGAGTCTAATTTTAAAGATTTTAGGGACTTCCCTGGTGGCACAGTGGTTAAGAATCTGCCTGCCAATGCAGGGGACACGGTTCGAGCCCTGGTCTGGGAAGATCCCACAGGCCACGGAGCAACTAAGCCCATGCGCCACAACTACTGAACCTGTGCTCTAGATCCTGCGTGCTGCAACTACTGAACCCGCACGCCTAGAGCCCGTGCTCCGCAACAAGAGAAGCCACCGCAGTGAGAAGCCCGTGCATCACAACAAAGAGTAGCCCCTGCTCGCCGCAACCAGAGGAAGCCTGCGCACAGCAACGAAGACCCAACGCAGCCAAAAATAAATAAATAAATAAAATTTAAGAAAAATAAAATAAAATAATAAAGATTTTACTCTTTTGTCTCTTAAATTCTGCCTATCAAATACCTAGAATAAGCAGGGACTTCCCTGGCAGCCCAGTGGTTAAGACTCCATGCTTCCAATGCAGGGGGCACGGGTTTGATCCCTGGTCAGGGAGCCACACAGTGTGGCCAAAAAAAAAAAAAAAAGTACCTAGAACAAACAGACTTCTATTCTAACTCATTAATTTGGTCATTGGTATTCCCTGTTGTGGTTAACCCCTAGCCCAGTTTTTAAATGCAACATGCAAAGCAGCAAATGTCATAATTTGCTTATCCCAAAAGGACAGTTCATAACTATCATTAAAAAAGCATCTGGGGCTTCCCTGGTGGCGCAGTGGTTGAGAATCTGCCTGCCAATGCAGGGGACACGGGTTCGAGCCCTGGTCTGGGAAGATCCCACATGCCGCGGAGCAACTAGGCCTGTGAGCCACAACTACTGAGCCTGCGCGTCTGGAGCCTGTGCTCCGCAACAAGAGAGGCCGCGATAGTGAGAGGCCCGCGCACCGCAATGAAGAGTGGCTCCCGCTTGCCACAACTAGAGAAAGCCCTCGCACAGAAACGAAGACCCAGCACAGCCAAAAATAAATTAATTAATTAATTAAAAAAAAAAAAAAGCATCTGGAGGCAGGCAGCCAAGATGGTGGAGTGGAAGGGGCCAGAGCTCACCTCTTCTCACAACCACACCAAAATCACAACTAACTGCAGAGTAACCATCAATAAAAAAAGACTGGAATGAACCAGAAAATATCTTCCATAACTAAAGACATAAAGAAGGAACCACAATGAGACAGGTTGGAAAGGTACACTAGCAATATAACCAAATCCCATACCCCTGAGTGGGTGACCCACAGACTGGAGAATAATTATGTAATAATTATGAGCCCCACATCAGACTCCCCAGCCCAGGGGTCTGACATTGGGAAGAGGAGCCCCCAGAGCATTTGGCTTTGAAGGCCAGCAAGGCTTAATTGCAGGGGCTCCACAGAACTAGGGAAAATTAAGACTTCACTCTCAAAGGGCGCACACAAAACCTGATGTGCATTGGGACCAAGGGCAAAAAGCAGTAACTTCAGAGGAGCCTCGGCCAGACCTACCTGCTGGTTTTGTTTTTTTTTTTAAACATTTTATTTATTTATTTTTGGCTGCATCGGGTCTTAGTTGCGGCACATGGGATCTTTTGTTGTGGCGCTTTGGCTCTTCATTGCAGTGCACGGGTTTCTCTCTAGTTGTGGCATGCAGGCTCCAGAGCTTGTGGGTTCAGTAGTTGCAGCACATGGGCTCTCTAGTTGTGGTGTGCAGCCTCAGTAGTTGCGGCACATGGGCTAAGTTGCCCCATGGCATGTGGGATCTTAGTTCCCTGACCAGGGATCGAAACGGCATACCCCGCATTGCAAAACCGATTCTTAACCACAAGACCACCAAGGAAGTCCCTACCTGCTGGTCTTGAAGGATCTCCAGTAGAGATGGGGGGAGGCCTCTTCAGTAGACTCTTCAATAAGTGCTGCTGGGAAAACTGGACAACTACTTGTAAAAGAATGAAATTAGAACATTATCTAATATCATATACAAAAATAAGCTCAAAATGGATTAAAGACCTAAATGTAAGACCGGATACTATAAAACTCCTAGAGGAAAACATAGGCAGAACACTCTTTGACATAAATCGCAACAATAGTTTTTTGGATCTGTCTCCTAGAGTAATGGAAATAAAAACAAAAATTAAAAAATGGGACCTAATTAAACTTAAAAGCTTTTGTAGAGCAAAGGAAACCATACAACAAAAAGACAACCTAAAGAATGGGAGAAAAAAGGGCCACCCATTAAAATTAAAAAAAAAAGGAATGGGAGAAAATATTTGCAAACGATGCAATCGACAAGGGATTAATTTCCAAAATATACAAACAGCTCATGCAGCTTAATATCAAAAAAACCCAAACAACCCAATCGAAAAATGGGCAGAAGACCTAAATAGACATTTCTCCAAAGAAGACATACAGATGGCCAACAGGCACATGAAAAGATGCTCAACATCAATAATTACCAGAGAACTGCAAATCAAAACTACAATGAGGGACTTCCCTGGTGGCGCAGTGGTTAAGACTCCGCGCTCCCAATGCAGGGGGCCTGGGTTCAGTCCCTGGTCAGGGAACTAGATCCCACACGCATGCTGCAACTAAGGAGCCCACATGCTGCAACTAAGACCCTGTGCAACCAAATAAATAAATAAATAAATAAAATTAAAAAAAAATAATAACTACAGTGAGGTATCACCTCACACTGGTCAGAATGGCCATCATCAAAAAGTCTACAAATAATAAATGCTGGAGAGGGTGTGGAGAAAAAGGAACCCTTCTACACTGTTGGTGGGAATGTAAACTGGTGCAGCCACTATGGAGCACAGTATGGTGGTTCCTCTAAAGAACTAAAAATAGGAACTTGCTTCGTGGCGCAGTGGTTGAGAATCCACCTGTCAATGCAGGGGACACGGGTTTGATCCCTGGTCCGGGAAGATCCCACACGCCACGAGCAACTAAACCCGTGAGCAAAGCCTGAGCACAACAACAAAGAGTAGCCCCTGCTGGCTGCAACTAGAGAAAGCAAAGCCTGCACGCAGCAACGAAGACCCAATGCAGCCAAAAAAAAAAAAAAACTAAAAATAGAGTACCATATGATCCAGCAGTCCCACTCCTGGACATATATCCGGAAAAGACAAAAACTCTAATTCAAAATGATACGTTCACCCCAATGTTCATAGCAGCACTATTTACAATAGTCAAGACATAGAAGCAACCTAAATGTTCATCAACAGATGAATGGATAAAGATGTGGTATATATACAATGGAATATTTCTCAGCTATAAAAAAAGAATGAAATATTGCCATTTGTAGCAACATGAATGGATGTAGAGATTATCATACTAAGTGAAGTAAGTCAGACAGACAAAGACAAATATCACATGCTATTACTTATACGTGGAATCTAAAAAAAAATAAAAACCATATAAATGAACTTATTTACAAACCAGAAGTAGACTCCCAGACATAGAAAACAAACTTATGGTTACCAAAGGGGAAAGGGGTGGGGAGGGATAAATTAGGAGCTTAGGATTAACATATATACACTATTATATATAAAATAGATAAACAACAAGGACCTACTGTATAGCACAGGGAACTATACTTGATATCTTGTAATAACCTATAATGGAAAAGAAACTGAAAAAGAATATATATATATATATACACACACACATATATATAATCTGAAAAAGAATATATATACATAAATGAATTTGCTGTACACCTGAAACTAACACAACACTGTCAATCAACTATACTTCAATTAAAAAAAAAAGAAGAAGAAAGCATCTGGTTTTCCATCAGCCTTCTTTCCTTCCTTTCTGAATAATTATGTCTAAAATCCATTCACCTAGTTGGGGTTAATCAAGCTAGGTACCTGCGCCAGGTGTGCAAGAGCTGCCTGATGAGAGGTGTTGGAGCATGAGCGGTATGAGGAGGGTGAATACATGGGCTGAGGGTGCAAGGTGTCAGAGTCCAAGCAGAATAAAGAGGGTGAGGGGAGAGGGCAGCAGTGGCAATGGAGATTGGTTACATACAGGCGTGATTTATCAGTTTAGTAAATATATTGAAGATAATGGGAGCCTGTTTCCTCACTGTTACAAATGAGTTACATATTTGTTTCCATATTTGTTTTTTCCAAATATGGAAAGGTAGAAATTAGAAGGAACTCTGCGGCGTTGGACTGGAATTGTAGGTATCAATGTGAACTCACAATTTTTTAAAAATCTTATTTTATTTTATTTTATTTTATTTTATTTTATTTTATTGGCTGCGTTGGGTCTTCGTTGCTGCACGGGGGCTTTTCTCTAGTTGTGGAGTTGGGGGCTACCCTTTGCTGCAGTGCACAGGCTTCTTATTGTGGTGGCTTCTCTTGTTGTGGAGCACAGGCTCTAGGCACATGGGCTTCAGTAGTTGCAGCACACAGGCTCAGTAGTTGTGGCTCGCAGGCTCTAGAGCACAGGCTCCGTAGTTGTGGTGCACGAGCTTAGTTGCTTCGCAGCATGTGGGATCTTCCCGGACCAGGGATCAAACCCATGTTCCCTGCATTGGCAGGCGGATTCTTAACCACTGAGCCACCAGGGAAGTCCCCACAATTTTTAATTGATAGATACAGAAGTAAATATAGCAGTGGATGTTCATGTGCATATTCATATGTATGTATTTGCATACAAATATTCTCAAGTCATGTTCACTGAGAGGGCCTAGGAGCAGTGACACCCCAAAAGCAATGAGCATACTTAATAGCTCTGTCTTGGTTTCTATATGCTGTTCTCCACTAAAAGGCCTTTTTCCACTGAAAGGAACCAGGGCTTCTTGGAGAAATGGCTAATTCCAAGGTTAGGGCAGGGAAGGTACAAGATGAATCTGAACACCTTGCATGCCAAAAAGTAAGAAAGTATTCAAAGAATGATGAAGACATGTCGAAAGGACACAGAGGCCAGCTTGAAGGACCAGAATATGGACAATTTGAGAATCAAAATAAATAACGATGGTAAAGGATTATAGTCTATTGTATAGAATAGGAATGCATGCGTCTAAACTGATATAAAGAAATAAATAGGGAGAGAAGAAAGCTTTTTGTTGCAGTGGAATCCTACAATAAAGAATGTAGCAGAGATGATGGAATTAGAAAATCACGATTTGACAATCATAATAGTAATAATCAATTCATCCAAGGAACATCTATGTAACTAACTTGGTATAAATTAGTTGTATGCTAACTTGGTGTAAATTTGATGAGGAGTGGGAAATTTTCATGGTCTCTCAAAGTACCTCCCTGTAAAATACTTATTAATTAAGAAGGAGAAAAGAACAATTTTACAATGAAAAAACCTGGCAAGTACCATTTAATCTGTGAACACAGTTAACATCTGTAATGGGACAAATTGAAATTGTTACCACCTATTGTTATCCAATGAGGAAAAACCCAGCATACTTCTGTGCTATCCCTGCTAAAAATGTATAACCTGAATCTAATTAAGAGGAAACATTAGAAACCTAAATTGAGGAATATTCTATAAAATATTGATAACTTCATGAAAATCAAAGTTTCAGGAACTGTTTTGATTAAAGACTAATGAGATTTGATAATTAAATGCATCACTATAAAGGACATTATTGGGACAGTTGGCTAAACTTGAATGGGGTCTGTGGATTAGATGATAGTAATGAGTAGATGTTAATTTCCTGATTTTGATAATTTCAGCATGGTAAGGCATCATACGGGCAACTTATTCTAAAAGGTTCAGGGGAAAAAAGCCCTCCTTTTTACTGTTCTTACAACTTTTCTCTAAGTTTGCAATTTAAAAAAAAAAAAAGGAAAAAATATTGCCAAGGGGGTCAAAAAGAATACCATTTGAAACATTGGACCTGACGGCCAATGTCCTAAACATAAAACATGATTCCTGAAATTGTGTGTAGAAACACAGTGCTTTGCAGGTGTAACAGTAGCAATTGCTCTCCATCTAACCACACCTTCCAAGATACTGCTCAAGACCTTCCTCCTCTTGGAATCCTTCTTTGAGTCTTCCAGCTCACACTTACCATCTATTCCATACCTGAACTCCAGATACATATTTTTTATATCACTTTTTTGATACTTAATCATATACAACCTTGTGACTTCTCTTGTGTTATTGTCTTATATAAACTTTGAGTTACAGTTTAAATCTTCTCCTGAATATATCTCCATTATTATATTGTAATCAACTTAAGAGCAGATATCATATATGATCTCTTGTTCTCTCCCGAGTACCTAGCATATGTTTTGCAATCGCGTTTCCACATTCCAAGGACTGTCAAAGAATAATTAATCTCACTTTGCAAACATTTCTTGCATACCAACCATGTATTAGGTACTGTAAATAATAATTCCTTTCATATATAGAATGCTTTATGGTTTTTACAACACCTACACATCCATTATCTCATTTGTTGTACATAACAACTCTGTGAGGTAGGTGCCACCACATGATAAACATGCTTAGAGAAGAACTGTGACTTACTGGAAGTCACACAGCTATTTAATGGCAGAACTGAGGTGCCAATCTTGGTCTTCAGATTCCAAGTCCAGTGCTTTTTCCACACCACCACAGGAAACAGGTAAGAAGTCTGGACACACTGATGGTCATAGGTATTGCACGTTTTCTATTGCTGCTATAACAAATTGCCACAAACTTAGTGGCTTATACAACACAAATATATTATCTTATAATTCTGTGAGATAGAAGGCTGACCCAGGTTTCGCCGGGCTAAAATTGAGTCAGAAGGGTTGCATTTCTTGCTAAAGACTCTAGAAGAGAATCTGTTTCATTGCTCTTTCCAGCTTCTAGATGCTGCTCACATTCTTTGGCTGATGTCCCTCTTTCTCCATCTTCAAAGCAAGCAACAGTGCATCTCTATGCCTTTCTTCTATAATTACATCTTCCTCTGACTCTCCCATTTATAAAAAACCCTTGTGATTGAGTTGGACCTACCCAGATAATCCAAGATAATCTCCCTATTTTAGGGTTAGTTGATTAGCAATCTTAATACCTTCGGCAACCTTAGTTCCCCTTTGCTGTGTATCCTAACATATTCATAGATTCCAGGGATTAAGATGTGGACATCTTTAGGGGGCCACTATTCTGCCTATCATGTACATGGTTTTCAAAGTTTCACTTCTCAAAGATCCACTGAGCGTTTTAACAACTTAACTCATCATATGATCAGTTCTTCCATCTACTAAAACTCAGTCATCAGATTCCAATGGGACACTTTGTTTACTGGTATGTTATTAACTTTTTTAAAAAATAAATTTATTTATTTTATTTTACTTATTTTTGGCTGCGTTGGGTCTCCACTGCTGCGCGCGGGCTCTTCTCTAGTTGCGGCGAGCAGGGGCTGCTCTTCGTAGCGGTGCAGGGCTTCTCATTGCAGTGGCTTCTCTTGTTGCGGAGCACAGGCTCTAGGCACATGGACTTCAGTAGCTGTAGCTCTCGGGCTCTAGAGTGCAGGCTCAGTAGTTGTAGTGCACAGGCTTAGTTGCTCCGAGGCATGTGGGGTCTTCCCAGACCAGGGCTTGAACCTGTGTCCCCTGCATTGGCAGGCGGATTCTTAACCACTGCGCAACCAGAGAAGTCCCTGTTATTAGCTTTTAGAAATTAGTGTCTATGAAAAATAAGCCAGAGTTTGATTTACAAAAATTAACATTATTTGAGTCCATTGGTTCTTTTTTGTTTTTGGCTGGACAACCATGCGGCTTGTAGGATCTTAGTTCCCCGACCAGGGATCGAACCCAAGCCCCCTGCAGTGGAAGCACAGAGTCCTAACCACTGGACTGCCAGGGAATTCCCAGTCCATTGGTTCTTAATTCAACAAGTAAGGGAATTGAGGCCAGCGACATTAAGTAACTTGCCCAAGAATACACAGCTAGTATGTGGCAGAGCAAGTATTCAAACTTAGGTGCTATTGCAAAGCTCTTGGCTTTTCCAATATACCATTTCCTCATCAAGAATAGGTAATCCTGGGTCTAATGCTCTAATCTAATGCCTGTGATTTAAACATTAATTTGTTGCTTTGGATCATCCATGTCTTATGGACTGCCTTGAAAATGCAAATCCCTGCAGTAGAGGATTAAATAAGATATGTGTTTACATGTGTGTTGTAAAGGGAGAAAAACATATGTGATATATGTGTGCATTAGTTTATAAGCAGACAGTTGTGATAGAAAGGAAAGGCCTAGAAGGGGCTGGTTCAAGTTCTGACTGCCATCTGTATGATCTTTGACAAGTCCTAAACTCTGGTAAACTCTCTTAACCTTGGTTTGCCAACTGTAAAATACATCTTTCCTAGTTTTGTTTTGAGGATTAAGTTCTTGAATAGCATTTATACAGAGCCTGGCCCAAAGTATGTTATCAGGAATTGCCGGCAAGTGTAAAGATCCTGATGACTACCTAACACTCCAGTTGATGGGGAGTGGGTGATTTCTTTATTGACCACAAGGTGGAGCTAGAGACATGGGAATGTATGTCCTGTCCTTGAACAGGAATTTGGGACTTTACCGGGGAAAAAAGGATAACCTTTCTATTTTAGTCTTGACAGAGTAAATTCTATCTCCCTTTAAACAACTGCCCATGTTGCTCCATCATGAGAGCTTTTAGGCTTTTGTCCGGTTGGTTTGTTTTTGTTTTTCAAAAAGAACCAGAGGGACAAAGGAGCTTTCAGTAGATATTCTTTAATAATGTTAATTTTATTTCTTCTTGGAGAAGATTACTGTACAGTTATGAAAGAAAATCTTTAATACATTTTATTTTCTTTACCTTCTTCAGTCCAGAAGACAGAGGCAGTATTTGTCTACATTCTTTGCTCCAAAACGCATACTTACCATTTTTCCCAAGACGCCCATTGGGTCCCCATGCAAATAGGACTCCTAGAAGTCTACTTAACATCCCAGGATTCTAAGGATGTAGATTAGGCTTCTGTTGTTCTCAGAGGATCATTTTAAAGGTACATTTCGGTAAGCTCTTAAAAACTTAACTCTCCAGAGGGTGTGGAGAAAAGGGAACCCTCCTACATTTTTGGTAGGAATGTAAATTGGTGCAGCCACTATGGAGCACAGTATGGGGGTTCCTTAAAAAACTAAAAATAGAGTTACCATATAATCCAGCAATCCCACCTCTGGGCATATATCTGGAAAAGATAAAACTCTAATTTGAAAAGATACATGCACCCCAATGTTCATAGCAGCACTATTTACAATAGCCAAGACATGGAAACAACCTAAATGTCCAATGACAGATGAATGGATAAAGAAGATGTGATATATATATGTGATGGAATATTACTCAGCCATAAAAAAGAATGAAATAATGCCATTTGCAGCATCATGGATAGACCTAGAGATTATCATACTAAGTGAAGTCAGACAGAGAATATCATATGATGTCACTTATATGTGGAATCTAAAAAAATGAAACAAATGAACTTATTTACAAACCAGAAGTAGACTCCCAGACATAGAAAACAAACTTATGGTTACCAAAGGGGAAAGGGTGGGGGAAGGATAAATTAGGAGTTTAGGATTAACAGATACAAACTACTATATATAAAATAGATAAACAATAAGGACCTACTGTATAACACAGGGAACTATATTCAATATTTTGTAATAACTTATAATGAAAAAGAATCTAAAAAATGATATATATATAGATAGATATAGATAGATATAGATAGATAAAAAGGATATCTATACAAAAAGGAATATATATAAAAAGGAATCTAAAAACGATATAGATATATAGATAGATAGATAGATAGAGATAGATATAGATAGATATAACTGAATCACTTTGCTGTACACCTGAAACTAACACAACATTGTAAATCGACTACACTTCAATTTAAAAAAAAAACTTAACTCTCATTACTTTCAGGCTTGATCTTTCAGGCTATATATTTATTATAATTAGAATCTCAAGAAAATCACAGAAGTCCACTTAAAAGATAAAGATATGCTCAAATAGCCTCAAAGTACCACTACTTCCAGGACTCAAGAAACCATTGCTATGTAAACAGAGATTAGATCCCCCAAAATCTAAATGGTTAGGAGAAACCCCTTCATTTCTATGAATAAATAAAGAATAAGCATTAGCCAAGTGAAAGAGAATGAAAGTGAAAATATCATTATAGGCTAAGTTCCAAGATATGCAAAGGGTCAAAGAAGAGAAAGCAATGTTCTTGTAGGTGTGAAAGTAATTAAATATGTCTCCACAGTAAAGTTTGAGAGGGGAATGGCAATAGTTAAAACTGGTGGGGTAAATTGGAGATAAATCATTAGGCCCTGTATTTTATGTTGGGTATAGACTTCATCTGAGGGTGATACAGAGCCACTAAAGGACATCAAAGGGGGCAAGACAAGGTTAGATTCATGTTTTAGAAAGATCATTTTGGTTGCAAGTTAGAGAATAGAGGAAGGCTAGACTAGATGGAAGGTGTGCTGGATATTTTCTGTTTGTTTCTCCAGATACCACCCTACTCCGCTTACTCTGTGTCCCAGAAGTTTGACCTATGTGGGCTCCCCAGAGTCTTCCTTGCCCTTTGGCTTCTGGTTGGGTCCAGCATTGGGAGATAACAGCAGGAGATCTGACGTCAGGAGGAAAGAGAGGTCTGAGTATTTATCCCCCAGCTCCATCCCTGTTGAGTCACTTTGTGAGGATACTTCCTTCCACCAAAGGCCAAAGCTCTTATCAGGCAGCACCCTCCACACAACTGCCCACTTTAGATTCTATTAATCACTTCCTCCCTTTATCCTTTCATGCTTTTGGCTAGTAATGATTTCCACTGTTGCTAGCACCAGGGGAACTTTATATCTCATGTTTGTCTCCCTAAGCCCTGCACACATTTTGTAAATAGTTCCTTTATTAAACACATCTCAAATCTTCTAGCTTGAGCGTGCCATCTATTTCCTGCCAGGACTCTGATATAGAAAGACACAATTAATAATAATGATAACTCAATTTATTATGTTCCATGCATGTTCCTAAACAGTTTACACATATTAACTCATTTAATGCTCAGAGAAACTCTATGAAGTATCCTTCCTTTACAGATATGGAATCTGAGGTATAGACAGATTAAGTAATTTTCCCAAAGTCACACAGCTAGTGAACCAGAATTCAAATACATACTGTCTGCTTCCAGAGTCTGTGTTCTTAAACACTATGCTCCTTTGGTGAGGTAAAATTTGATGCTGTAAATTGAAACAATAGCAGTGGAATGGAGAGAAAAGAAAAAATTTACAGGACGTTATTGCTAATCCCAGCATAATTTTGAGGATCAGCTGAGATTAAGAGTCAATAAAATGCACTGGTATAGGAATGAGATGGACCCACGTTCGTATTTTGGATCTTACTACCTGGGTGATCTTGAGTAAGTCACTTTACCTTTCGAGGTTTCAGTCTCCTCTTCTGTAAATTGGGACCAATAACACCTACCCCATGGAGCTGCTGTAAGAATTAAACAAAGTATTGGAAGTCCTAGCCAGAGCGATTAGGCAAGAAAAAAAAAAAAGGCATCCAAATCAGAAAGGAAGAAGTAAAACTGTCTTTATTTGCAGCTGACATGACTTTATATATAGAAAACCCTAAAGATTCCACCAAAAAACTGTCAAACTACAAAATGAATTCAGTAAACCTGCAGGATACAAAATCAATATACAAAAATCAATTGCATTTCTATACACTAATAATGAACTATCAGAAATTAAGAAAAGAATCCCATCTACAATTGTATCAAAAAGAATTAAATATCTGGGAATAAATTTAACTAAGGTGAAAGAGCTCTGCACTGAAAACTATAAGACATTGATCAAAGAAATTGAAAGCATAAATAAACAGAAAGATAGTTTGTGTCATGGATTGTAAGAATTAATATTGTTAAAATGTCCCTACTACCCAAAGCAACCTACAGATTCAAGGCAATCCCTGTCAAAATTCCGGTGGATTTTTCACAGAAACAGAACAAACAATCCTAAAATTTCTGTAACAACAAAAGACCCTGAATAACCAAATCACTCTTGAGAATGAACAAAGCTGGAGGCATCACATGTCTTGATTTCAAACTATATTGCAAAGCGACAGTAATCAAAACAGTATGGCACTGGCATAAAAACAGACACATAGATCAATGGAACAGAAACCAGAATTGAACCCATGCATATATGGTTAGTTAACTTACAACAAAGAGGCCAAGAATATATAAGGGGAAAGGATAGTCTCTTCAATAAATGTTGGGAAATCTAGACAGCCACATGTGAAAGAATGAAACTGGACTCCTATCTTACACCATACACAAAAATCAACTCAGAATGGGTCAACTCAAAATGGATCTTGAATACAGACCCCAAACCATAAAACTCCCAGAAGAAAACATGGGGATAAGCTCCTTAACATTTGTCTTACAATGATTTGGGGGGATTTGACAACTAAAAGCAAAGACAACAAAAGCAACAATAAACAAGTGGAACTACATCAAACTAAAAAGCTTCTGCACAGGAAAGGAAACCATCAACAAGATGAAAAGGCAACCTACAGAATGGGAGAAAATGTTTGCAAATCATATATCTGATAAGGGGTTAATATACAAAATACATAAAGAACTCATGACTCAATAGCAAAAAGACAAAGAACCTGATTTAAAAATGGAAAGAGGTTCTGAATAAACATTCTAAAGAAGACATATAGATGGCCAACAGGTACATGAAAAGGTGCTCAACATCACCAATCATCAGGGAAATGCAAATCAAAACCACAATGAGATATTATCACACAACTGTTAAAATGGCTATTATAAAAAAGACACGAAATAACAAGTGTTGGCAAGGATGTGAAGAAAAGAGAACCCTAGTACACTGTTGGTGGGAATATGAACTGGTGCAGCCACTATGAAAAACAGTATGGAGATTCCACAAAAAATTAAAAACAGAACTACCATATAATCCAGCAATTCCACTTCTGGGTATTTATCCAAAAGAAACAAAAACATTAACTTGAAAAGGTATCCGCACCCCCGTGTTCTTTGCAGCATTATTTACAGTAGCCAAGACATGGAAACAATCTAAATGTCTATCAATGGATGAATGGATAAAGATGTGGTGTATATATACATATACACATATATATGCAATGGAATATTATTCAGCTATGAAAAAGAAGGAAATCCTGCTATCTGCAACAACGTGATTGGACCTTTCCTTCCTTTGGATGCCCACAGTACTTTGGTCATGTTTATGGCATGCCTTTAACTCCGTCTGATGTTAGATTTAGTGGTTTACACGTCTCTCTCCCCTATCAAGCTCCAGTAGTCCGGAACAGGGTCTTAAAATCCTGATTCATATCTTTATCCTTAGTTACTACCATAATAATTAGAACACAGTAAGTGCTCTGTAGTATTTATTGAATGAATGGATGACTTGATATGCTTAGGAAATTATTCCCTGAGTTTTATCTGTTTGCCTCTCCTACTGTCATGAAGATGAGAAAATTACTCTGCTGCTTCATTGATTACTTTTCTTATTTATTCAAAAAGCCTGGCACACACTAGGGACTTAGTAAATATTTGTTAAATGAATGCGCTAACAGCAGGCCATTACAGTAAATTGGCAGCTTAGCACAGTAGAGGCTGTGGAGTCAGATTAGCTGGATTCAAATCCTGGCTCTAATACTGTGAGACCTTGAGCAAGTTACATATTCTAAATGTGCCTCAGTTTCCTCATAAATAAAATGAGGATAATAGGAATTCCCTGGTGGTCCAGTGGTTAGGGCTCTGCACTTCCAGTGCAGGGGGCACGGGTTCAATCCCTGGTCAGGGAACTAAGATCCCACATGCCACACAGTGCAACCAAAAAAAAAAAAAATGGGGATAATAGAACCCATCTCATAGATGTAAAAGTATTGTGAGAGCTAAATGAGATAATGCTGTCCAGCTCTTAGTAAGGGCTTAACAAATGTTATCCACATAGTGTTGAGGGTGGGGTGTCACTCTGGGGCCACCATCCTTTTTTTTTTTTTTAGGTCAATGTATGAATCCTGGTTTGCAGGGTATTACTGAGTCTGGCCTCCTCAACACTAGGCAAATGAATAATCTCAAACTTTAGAGAACTTAACAACTAGGGAAACAGTTTTAAATCCAGAAATACAGATTCCTAGGCCCACGTTTTGAGGAAAACTGCACTAGACCCTTAGCAGATCAACCTGATGATTGAAATTGGCTTGATATTGCTACCTTGTCCTTGACCCTGTGATTTAACTTTTCTTGCTTCTCAAGAATTGGCCCCAGTTAGCCCTAAGTTTCAGTATCTCATGATCTGCTGTACTGGATAATATTGTCAATGGATAATATTGTCTGCTCCTGACAGATGATTCCTCAGGGCTCACTGCCTCAGACAACATGCTAATTTCCATCTCCTCATCTTGGCCAGTAAGCCTCAAATGCTTTCTTTTCTGTTTCATTGTTTTGTTTTGTTTTTCTATTCAAATCCTTCCCATCCACCAAGATTTAGCTCAAATTACCCACCCTGGTTAGCCCATCATATGTACCTCCTCAGATGTCCTACTTGGCCCTCTCAGTTGTATCTCTCTCTCCTCCTCATTCTGAGAAAAATAATCTCCCTCATCCTTTGCTTGTCCATCTGTGCTTTTCTCAAGTACTGCTTTAAGAGTAAATGAAATGAATTTCATGAAAAATAAGATCTTTCTAAGTTTATTTTCCAGGGGGCATCTATCTTACACTAGTGAACCAAGAAGGTTGAGGTCACAAAGCTTGTAACTGATTCCAAAGCTGCATTATGTTGTGAGCATCTAGTCTCCATGAAACTAAGAAGCCCATGTCATTTTTAGACTAAAATACGTTTGTTTGTTTGTTTTTAAGCAGAATTTCTGTTAAAGAATAGGAAAAGTATGATGGTAGACAAAACAGTCTATGTTAGGGATAGTCTTGGTTAAGGCCCTAGTTCCCTGAAAGCTGGACCTGGCGTTTGTCACCAACATCTTTGTATCCCTCACAATCCCTAGCAAAATACTTTGTACCAAGTGGGTACTCAATGCATGTGTAATTGAACCATGGCCTGCTGATCCAAGTTCTCAATTTTCTTGCCCTACTGGAAAAACACTAAGGCCTAGGGAGAATGATTTACGTATGTGATGAGTTGTGTAAATATGAGATGAAAAGGAAAGGATAGGGACTTCCCTGGTGGTACAGTGGTTAAGAATCTGCCTGCCCATGCAGGGGACACGGGTTCGAGCCCTGGTTCTGGAAGATCCCACATGCCGTGGAGCAACTAAGCCCATGTGCCACAACTACTGAGCCTGCGTGCCACAACTACTGAAGCCTGTGTGCGTATAGCCGGTGCTCCGCAACAAAAGAATCCACTGCAATGAGAAGCTTGCGCACCACAACGAAGAGTAGCCCCCACTCGCTGCAACCAGAGAAGACCTGTGTGCAGCAACGAAGACCCAATGCAGCCAAAAATAAATTAATTAATTTAAAAAAAAAAAGGAAAGGATAAAGGTGTGACCCAATTATGTACTGAACTGTATGTACCCCAAATTCATATGTTAAAGCCCAAAGCCCAATGTGACTATATTTGGAGATAGGGCCTTTAAGGAGATAATTAAGGTTAAATGAAGTCGTAAGGATGGGGTCCTAATCCAATATGACTGGTATCCTTATAAAAAGAGAGAGAGAGACCAGGGTTGCATGCAACAGAGAAAAGTCCATGTGAAGACACAGCAAAAATGTGGCCACCTGCAAGCCACAGAGAGAGGTCTCAGGGAAAACTAAACCTTCGGATACCTCGATCTTAGACTTCTAGCCTCCAAAACTGAAAGAAAATCAGTTTCTGTTGTTTAAGCCACCAAGTCTGTCGCACTTTGTTATGGCAGACCTAGCAGACTTGGGAGAATGATTTACATATGTGATGAGTTGTGTAAATATGAAGATGAAAAGGAAAGGATAAAGGTGTGACCCAATTATGTACTGAATTGTATGTACCCCAAATTCATATGTTAAAGCCCAAAGCCCAGTGTGACTGTATTTGGAGACAGGGTCTTTAAGGAGATAATTAAGTTTAAATGAATATAGATCCTATTCTACTTTCTAAAAAGGGTAGAATTCCCCGAAAATGTGTTTGGTAGAACTTCAGCAGAGTATTAACAGGGGTCCAGAAAAGAGGTTCAGTGGTCAAATAAACTTGAGAAACAGAATTAAACAGAGTAAAGCTGATTCTCAGGGCCTTTAATTTCCTAACATATATTCTGATTCTCTAAAAAGACAATGTAGCATGCAGCATTTCCCAAACTTGCCTGACCGTAGGATACCCCCAGCTTCTCCCTTTTTAATTTTTATTTTTTGGCAATGAATATTCTTACAAGACTAGTATTCTGTGAGAAACAATTTGGAAGAGGCTGATTTATAGTTTCGTTTTTCTTATGCTGATCTGCCTGTTCTTAGCTATCTCATTACCCACCTTCAGTATCTGGACCAATGTTGAAGAAAGAACCTTGGAGAAAGAAGTCTGGGGCATGTTAATTAATGCTTCAAATGAATAATTCCTGGAATGAGAAATGACCCTCCCCTGAAGTCCTCAGAGAAACAAGCTGTTTACTGTCATTCCACCAAGTGATTCCTCCAAGGACCAACCCAGAGTGAGTTGTAATGACCAAACCCACAGGAAGAATAGTTAAAAGGGAAGGGCTAAAACCTAACCTGACTTCCTACAAGGAATTCAAATCACAGTCAGGGAACCAAGACCTTTGTAAATACTTCTTGTTTTGTATTCCTTTTCTATTTCCCCAAAATGGTTGGTAATAAAATCCTTTAAACAAAATGACTCTTTGAACTTGCTGTCTAAGAAGAAAGAAAGATGAAGAGAGAGTATATTTAATTCTGGAGTCGGATTGAGAGAAGGATGGGGTGGAGGGGTGGTAGAATACCCCCAAAACAGAATTATCGTGGTAGCCACCAAGAAGAGAGAGAAAGAGACAGAGTCTGTGGAACTTGTAACAAGGAAGACAGAAAAAGGGAAGCTCTTCCTGGCTTGTACAGTAGGATTTAGAGTTAAAGAAAAAAATCTGAGTAAAGATTCCTTGACTCCATATCATGGATGGGGAGGTCCTAGTCCAAAGTTAGATATCCATTCAGTCAATGTTCAAATACATATTTTTGTACTTACTAGTGTCAATACCAAAGAAACAAGACAAAAATCTCTGCCCTCATGATCTTTCATTCTAGTGGGAGTTTATTATATTTTAATTTTTACTGTAAGATATACATTAAAAAGGTTATCTACAACACATTAAAGAATAACCATATTAAAGAATAATCATAAAGCAAATACACATCTACAAACGGCCTAGTTTAAGAAATAGAATATTACCAGTACATGAGTCCCCAATGTGGGTTTTTTGTATCATATTTCCCTCCCCCACTGAGGTAATTACTGTCATGAATTTTATGTTAATAATTCCCTTGCTTTTCTTTATAAGTTTTACCACAGTGTCTGTGTATCCCTAAACAATATTGCACCAGTTAGGGTCCTGGCAGGAAACAGGTGGCACACTCAAAGTAGGATAATTTGAGGAGAGTTTATTAAAGGAACCATTTAGAAAGGTGCGGGCAGGGTATGGTGAGCATACAACAGGATATTATCTTTAGGCTAGTGACAGTGCTCTTTATCACCCTAGGCTTGAAGCTGGAGTAGTGGAGGTGGTTATGGGAAGTCAGACAAAGAGGGCCTCCCTATAGGAGATGAGACTTTCAGTGGAAGGAATCCAATCAGCCGACAGCAACCCACAGCGAGGGTACCAGAGAGTAAATACCCTACTTGCTTCTACCTCTCCAATCTTCTGCTGGTGGCTCCCATCAACCAAACCTAACCAGAAGCTACAAATCAAAAGAGCCCTTTGATTCAGTTTACTCGGTGCAGCTTCCTAGAAATAGAAGTGTGGAAAGTGAAACTGGAGGGGCAAACTGAAGATATCCAGACAAAATACATTGCTTAGATTTGCCTGTTTAAGTTTACATAAATGGAATCATACAGTATGTTATTCTTCTGTGATTTGCCTTTTTTGTTTATTCTTTAAAGTGGTTCAAGTGTGTAGCTACAGTTCATTCATATTCAGTTCTGTATGATAGCCCATTGTATGAATCTACCATAATATATTTATCCATTCTACAGTTGATGGACGTTTGGACTGTTTCCAGCTTTTTGTTTTTACAAACAATGCCGCTTTAGACATTCTTATGTTTATCTCTTGCTGTGCAAATGCAAGAATGCATATACATATGTAGTTACTAATTTGTACAATGTGAATGAAAACTATTTTCCAAAGTCCTACGAATTTACATTCCAACTAGCATTAAATGAGGGTTCCTGTCATTCTACAATTTCACCAACACTTGGTTATTATCAGGGTTTCTAATTTTTGTCAATCTGGTAGGTGAGAAATAGTGTCTTGTGGTTTTAATTTTCATTTCCTTGTTTCTAACAAAGTTGAACATCTTTTCACATGCTTTTTGGCCATTAATATGATGACATTTTTTCTTTTACTCATTTTACTCTTGAGTTTTCTGCCTTTCTTTTGTCAGTCATATGTTACAAATATCTTCTCCCCCTTAGTACCTTGTTTTTTCACTCATAATAAGGTATCTTTTGGTGCACAACTGTTGTTAATTTTAAAGCAATTGAAATTACACTTTTTTTTTCCTTCATGGTTTGCACTTTTAGTCCCCATTTAAGAAATCCTTCTCTACCCTGAGGTCATAAAGATATTTCCTATTTTGTCTTCTAAAAGTTCTGTTGTGTTACATTATGCTATAAGCTTTAAGTCTTTCATATTAAGTCTTAAATCTAGCTGGAACTGATATTTGTGTATGGCGTAAGGTAGGGATCAGATTTAATTTTTTTCCAACATTGGTAACCAGTTATTGAATAGTCCATCTTTTCCCAACTGATCTGTAATTGCTTTCTGTGACAAAAAATTTGTTTCCATATATGTGTTAGTCTATTCCTCGATTCTCTATGTATTCTACTGGCTTGACACAGCACCTGAGAGTCTACCATTAGGGACTTCAGTTCCTGAAGACTCTTACTTGATATTAGCTCCCCTGGAGAAATGATATATATATTGAGCCATTATTTTTCAGATCATCTCAGTGGAAGACTAATTTATCAGCATCTATCATGTAGCAGGATCTAAGAGTGTGGTTATTTTAATGTTGGGGGGAAGGAAGAATAGGGGAAAAGAAGGCTCTAAGCAGCATTAAGACACTGGTTACATGAAAGGTGGTGCCCTTTGCCAAAGGGAACAGATGAAGGAAGATGGAGAGGGGTGACGCTAATCTTCGTAGCCGAGGGATATATTTGCAGGTCTAATCAGCTGAGGATGAGCATGTTTATGGAGTAGAAGTATTTCTAGAATCATATTTTCAATATAATGTGAAGAAATCTGCTTATGTAATGAGTAAAATATATACATATATAATAATATATATGAAAAATAGCTACCTTTATTTTTAGCTGTTCTTTTAAAAAGTCAGTTTATTGAGTCATGCATAGACAACCCAAGTATTTCATTTAGACAATTACCAGCTGATTCCCAGGCATTCTATATGCCCACTATGAAAGGCAGAAAGACACCAGTACGGAAGGGTAGAGACCTCCCTTTCCATAGGCACAACTGTGATCCAAGAAGCTCTTGTAAGAGCTGGGAGCTTGGAAAAACAGCTCCCCATAAGTGCCTGGTGTTGGACTCTGGATACTGCTGCCAGCTTATCCTTGAAGAAAAACAGGGAAAAAAGGTTCTTCAACTTAAGCAGACTGTGGAGGTTTTAGGGAAAGATTTTAAAAAGGCCTTTGGCCATGAAGGGCTTAAACTTGTGACCACCTGAACAAACCATTTTTTTTTCATGGCTTCCTCCAGAACTAGCTTGACTGTGATCTCTCCGTCTTCTCAACACCTTTCCAAAATGCCATCACCATCACCACCTTTCAGCTAAAAATCTAAGATAGCAACTGCCTTGTCTAGGCATCATCCCATCTGTTGACAAAGACCATTCAATTCTCTTTATTCAACAAATAGCTACTGGAGACCCTTAATGTGCCGTAACCTGTGGGGGACCTGGGGTCTGAGAGAGAAATAAAACTCTCTTCCTTGACCTCCGGTAGCTCACTTTCTAGTGGTGGCAAAGACAAATGACTGGGTCATATAACAGTTTATTTCTTAAAGGATGCCCCGGTGGTATCCTATAAACCACCGGTGCAGCTGTCAAAGCCAGAGGGGGCTGAAACATGGGCAACTGAGACAGATTCTCTCCTCTGCTTCTGTCACTGCTGGAGTGAGTTGCTTTGGGTGTGTCTCATGTGGTGTGATGGGGGCTGGGTCTCCAGCACCAGTCCCTGCTCTTGCCACTAGTGGGAATCCCTGACCAGGCTTCCGAGGCTCTTAGCATGTGAAGGAAGACAACACCCCATCCCAGAGCTACACTCAGCCAAGAATTACCTTTCTCCTTACTACTTTATAAATTAACCCTCACAGCCATTTCCCTAGGCACAAGACTGACCACAGAAAGACAAAATAGATGCAAATTCAGTATCGCAGCCTCATGGACCCCAAACCACTATTCTCCTTCAATACTTGTCTTGAATTTTGAGCCAGTCCACTGGTTCCATCTCTTTCCATTCTCTAGGCGATTTTATTCATTCAAAAAGGATCTATATTAGGAGCCAGTACAGTGTTACGGTGAAGTCTGGGACTCTGGGGTTTCAATGTCTGCTCTGTATTTACTAGCTGTGTGGTCTTAGACTAGTTAAAAAACTTCTCTGTTGGGAATTCCCTGGCAGTCCAGTGGTTAGGACTCCAAGCTTTCACTGCCGAGGGCGTGGGTTCAATCCCTGGTCGGGGAACTAAGATCTCGCAAGCCGCACAGCCAAAAATAAATAAATAAATAACTTTTCTGTTTCCTCATCTACAAAATGAGGCTCTTATAAGGTTGTTGTGAGGATGAAGTTGGTGTACAATCCCTCTCAGTATCCACGAGGGATCAGTTCCAGGACCCCTGAGGATACCAAAATCCGTGGATGCTCAAGTCGCTTGTATAAAATGGCATAGTATTTGTGTATAACCTATGCACATCTTCCTGTGTACTTCAAATCATATCTAGATTACTTATAATACTTAACACAATGTAAATGAAATGTAAATAGTTGCCAGATGTGTTGGCAAATTCAAGTTTTGCTCTTTGGAAGTTTCTGGAATTTTTTTCTGAATATTTTCAATCTGCTGTTGGTTGAACCTGAGGATACAGAACCCACAGATATGGAGGGCCAACTGTATATGTAAAGTGCTTAGAATAGTGCCTAGAACACAGTAGGCACAATATAAATGCTATCTAGTATCAACTATCAACTTGTGCCAGGCACTGGTCTAAGCTCTTATGTTAATGCATTTAAATCTCACAATAACCACATGAGGTTGGTATGTTTTACAAATGAGAGGTTTGCAGTAGAGGTTTTAAGTAAAGGAACTTGCCCAAGGATCTGAGAGTACAGCAGTAAACAAAACAGGCAAGGTCCCTGCTATCATGAAACTTTCATCAAATAAAATAATTTTATGATGATTAATGAAGATTTATTTTCATGAAGAAAATAAAACAAGTTGAAGGGGTATGATAGAGTCAAGGTACACTTCTCTGAGGAATGACATTCCAGGGACTCACCGCCTTTCCCTGTCACTGGTCTGTGTTCACAGCTACCCTGGTTTACCTCAACACATTTCAATAACTCTGAATCTTGTTAGTGAAATTATTGGAGTCTCATTTCCTTTGTTTAAGCAGGTCTCCAGACTCCTTATGCACATTTGCCTAGTTCTTGCCTGGTTTATTTCACAGAAAACTGTTCTGTATCATGGGACAATCTATTCCCACAAGTACTCAGAAAATCACAATATGGCACAGTAAGGTCTATGGCAAAGGAAAACAAAGGGAGATGTGGTTTCCCAGAGGAGGCACCTAACTGAGCCTGGGATACAGAGGAGTAGAAAGAACAGCATATGCAGACGCTCCGATCTAAAGTGTGCCACAGTCCCCTTCTCAAACCAAGGAGAGGTTGCCACTCATTTTATTGGCAGCCCTCACTCTATGAATTACTACAGTTTGAAAATACTGTTTACTTTCTGTGCAAAGGTGGAGGTAACAGGCACTTCCAGGATACCCTTGGGTAGTAGTACCTATGAGGAGACCCAAATACTTCTACTGGGATCTCTTGAGTACCTGGTTTTCTGTCTTCTACCAGGACACAAGGGTAGAGGAAAACTTTACTACTGGGGCTGCTGCTAGCCCATATCTTAGCTATATTAGGTTCCTAACAGTGCCGTAACAAAGTACCACAAACTGCGGGGCTTAACACAGAAGTCCAAAACCAAGGTGCTGGCAGTGTTGGTTTCTTCTGAAGGCTTTGAGGAAGAAAGTTTCATGCCTGTGTCCTAGCTTCAGGTGGTTGCCAGCAATTCTTTGCATTCCTTGGCTTGTAGCTGCATCATTCCAGTGGCTGCCTCCATCATCACATCATCCCTGTGTCTCCACTGCGTCTCTGTGTCCAAATCTCCCTCTCCTTCCTCTTATTAGGCACCAGTCATTGGATTTAGTGCCTACCCTAATCCAGTATGGCCTCACCTTAACTTGATTACATCTGCAAAGACCCTATTTCCAAATAAGTTCACATTCATAGGAATTAGGACTGAATATATCTTTGGGGGGACACAATTCAACCCACTGCAGCATCTTTGTGCAAACTGGAGACAGCTGCCCGCTCTGGATGGATGTTGCGCCTCTACTCATGGCTTGGTGAGCAGATAGCACGTTTGCGTGAATTACACAAAGGAACACTTCATCCTGGTGGAGGCAGCTCCACGCTGGGACACAAAGTTCAGCGCCTGGAGCCTAGCCTGCATGTCAACCACCATTCAGCCTCCACAGGCCCCCTTGGCAGGACACAGCCTATTCAATCATATATACTGATCCTGCCTGCTCTGCACTCAGCTGGCTGCCTCAGGTCTACGCAAACCCGCACCCCATGCCACCCTTGCCCTCATTCTTCCTTCCAGTTCCATATCCTGGTGGTAGAACTCATTTTTGTTCTCCTATGTCCAGTTTTAGGGAGTCTTTTGTGGAATGATCTGATTCTGTATCTCCCGTGAATAGGTGGTATTTTTGTCCGGCCAGCACCCATCCTCTTCTCTCCTGGAAATAGCACCCAAATTTTCCTTAGGGGCACCCACTCCTCTCCCACTTGCCATTCATCTGGTTTCAGTGGGACTGACCCCACTCTCCAAACGCAGAGATGGGCACAAGGTACAGGTTTAGCCAATCAGAACACCTCACCTCCTGGTATGATGACTGATCCTAGAACAGGTACATGACCCGGGACTTTTGCCAAAACTATTGAAGCATCCATCAACAGATGAATCGATAAAGATGTGGTGTATATATACAATGGAATACCACTCAGCCATAAAAAAGAATGAAATAATGCCATTTGCAGCAACAGGGTGGACCTAGAGATTATACTAAGTTAAGTCAGAAAGAGAAAGACAAATACCACATGACATCACTTATATGGGGAATCTAAAATATGACACAAATGAACCTATCTACAAAACAGAAACAGACTCACAGACATAGGGAACAGACCTGTGCTTGCAAAGGGGAAGTGGGGTGGGGAGGGATGGACTGGGAGTTTGGGATTAACAGATGCAAACTATTATACAGAGAATGGATAAACAACAAGCTCCTATTGTAAGCACAAGGAACTGTATTCAATATCCTGTGATAAACCATAATGGAAAAGAATGTAAAAAGAATGCATATATACATATATAACTGAATCACTTTGTTATACAGCAGAAATTAACATAACATTGTGAACCAACTATACTTCAATTTTTAAAAAAAGAGAGAGAAAACTATTGAAGCAAAGGCACTCTCTTTTTGCCCAGATGGCTACATGGTAAGATAAGCTTGAAGCAACCTGAGAATGAAGGCAACCCAGAGGAGAGTGAAACTGGGAGACAAAGGGAATCCTGATAATATAATTTAATCACCTAGTTCTAGCTGAGCCTGAAGCTAGATATACCCCCTGGACTTTGCAGTAACATGAGCTAACAAATTCCCCTTCCACCATGACCTCTTTTTTTCTTATGATTATTAAAAGTGGGTATATGTCACATAATCAAAAGGATCCTGACTGAATGTAGTATCTGACACTTCCATCACTTCTGCTCTGTTTCTCCAAATCTCTGCATCCTCTCTGACTCACCAGGGTCTTGGTGCCTGAGTCCTGACAGATGAGTAAGAGTTAACCAAGCTAGAGAAAGGGAAAGGATTCCCCACCATGGTGGGGATGGGTGGAGAACCAGACTGAATTTGCTATCTGATATGCTTGTTATACTTTTTTGGGGGGGGTTGGTAAGTGGGGAGTGGGTTCTGCCCCTTTTAGGAGCTGCCATTTCTTTCTCTCTTTTTTTTTCTTAATATTTATTTATTTATTTGGCTCTGCCGGGCCTTAGTTGCAGCATGTGGGATACAGTTCCCTGACCAGGGATCGAACCCGGGCCCCCTGCATTGGGAGCTCAGAGTCTTAACCACTGGACCACCAGGGAAGTTCCAGGAGCTGCCCTTTCTGTCTGCACTTCATTTCATTTTCCTGTGGGCTGAGCACTTTCTCTCCAGCTCAGCAGTGTATTGAGCAGCTCTCTTGCTCCTCAGTGCTCCAGCAGTGTATCCTAACCCACTGCTGGGAGTCAGTATTGAGCCATGCTCCCCAGAGGCACACTCTGCCCCTTGTGATTCTCTGCATCCTCTGTATCAGCCAGCAGAGAACTGGGACCCAGAGGATCTTCACCAGTGCAAGCTGAATGGCTATCCCTGCCCTCTTGCAGCCCCAGTCCTTCCTCTTCCATTAAGCCTTCCCTGACTATTAGAGTTCACCCTGATCTCCCCCTTTTCTGAGTCACTCATGAACTACCGCCTTGTATTGTGGCTTTTATTGCATTGGTGCTGGACCTGTCTCCCTAGTTCCTAAGATCTCAGATGGCAGGAGTCTTTTCCCAAAGCTCCTAGCACAAACTCAGGGAAGAGTACTGCATAAATGATGCATACTTCGGATGAACTTTAATGCACATACCATTGTTGACACCATGATGAGGATAGGAGCTACATTAAGAAAAGCCAGTTTATATCAATAAGGCATATCAACACAGAACAAGGAGACACCAGATATTTGCAAATAGGATGTTTCCTTTTGTTACTCTGTACACCACTATATCTCTTTATATTTGTACAAACTCACAACACCACATGACATTTTATATTTCATGTGTCACTAAGAAGAGGTGTCAGTATACAGAATATAAGAAGAATAAAAAAGAATGAAAACATCTGTTTAGCTAGAATCTGTCGGGGGGGTGGAACATAAGAGTTATGATTCCTCTCTCTGCTCAGTCTTATAGAGTGACAACACCAGTTTTTGCTAATTGCTCCTCCTGAGGAATTCTGCTCAGCCTGTTGTGGTACATCTCCTAGGCTGGCATGAGACCAGCCCTGTCCCTGGTTGAATAAATTAGAAAGAGCCACTGGGGGAATTGAAAATGGTGTGCAAATTGAGTAAGGTGACATTTCCCCGTGTGACTGGGGAGACCATCTGCCCCTGGCCCTGTGACGGGAGGAAAGCCTTTGCTGCTCAACCATGCTCCAGAGTTTCATTTTATTGAGGGTGTGGAGGCAGTGAGGAATGTGTGTTCCTCTCTCCTTCCTTCCCACAAGCAGAGAAGCAGCCAGATGTAGACATAACTGTTGGTTAGGTTTTCTCTTCAGCTTGCCTTCTTCCTGCCCACAATAGGTAGGGTTCAGGACCAGGACTGCCTACTCCTGGGGCACACCCTACCCGGTTCTGAGACTAACTATGCCGTTTGTTGCCTTCTTTATGTAGTCTTGGGCTGGTTGCTTCTCTGATGCAGGCCTCAGTTTTCCTCATCTGAGTACTGGAAATAATAAAACCCATATTACAGGGTTGTGTCAAAGATCATTAGGGCTTCGATGAGAAAGTGTTTTGGGAATTGTAAAGTGCCAAACACATGATTGGTGATTTTTGTTATGCTATTCTAATCATAGTGCTTATGGACTCCGCTGTCTGCCGCTCCTGGGCCCCAATCCCATCATAGCTCACTGCTCTGTTCATCCAACCCCACGTGCACTGGCTGATTCCCTTTGGCTGCTCTTAGACTCTGGAAGTTTCTCTGAAGTTAAGCAAACCTCTGGGTGTAGGGCATGCTGGCTCTGAAATTTCCATGTGAAATATCATGTGATGGAAGCACAGATTATCATTTCCATGTGATATTTCCATATTTGCCTGGGACCAAAATGTGGGGGGAGGGGAGAGGCTGTGGAGGGAGGAGGGGACCCTTGGAAATGGCTCCGGGAGGGGTATGCTCAGTTTCATTCTGTGATGAATGCCACCTGCTGCCTACCCCCAGCCCCTTCACAGTGGCTCCACCTTATATGTCCACAGCATTCTGCAGTTTCTAAACTGTACTTTCATTTGACTCTCACCACTATTCTGCGAAGTAGGCAAGATTATTAATCTCATTTTATAGATGAAAATGGTTGTCCAAGGTCACACAGTTAGTATGCTACAAAAGCAGGACTCAAGCCCAGGTCTCCAGGATCCTGGTTTTCTGAGCACTGGAGGACATCTCTAACAAAGTCTCCAGAACACTCTAAACCTCATTTTTGGCTTATTCCTCACTCCCGGAGGCTGGTTCCTGCATTCTGTCAGGTGTCTGGTGGCAACCAGCCCAACAAGGTCATGCAACAGAGCCGTTCAAGGCCATTTTCCTAGATTCTCTTCCCTTGTTCCTGATGAGACTCTACCTTGATCCACTTTCCAAGCTCAGGCTCCATCTCCTACTTACAGGCCCCATCCCCAACCCCCATTGCTCTGTTGCTCATAATGTTTATGCTGGGTCTTTCCTGTCTCTGTTCCTAGAGCACTTACAAGGAGCCTGGATTGGGTTTTCTCCCTGCTCTGCCTGATTGGATGATTTTGTGTAGCACAGTAGTCAATACCACATGTTCGGCACCTACTGTGTATGTCAGGCCTGCACTAAAGGCTTTATTTGTACCATTCTCGCATTTAATCCCCTCAACAACCTCTTGAGGTAAATATTATTTTTCCATTTACATATGAAGTAATTGAGGCTCTGAGAGTAATTTGCTCCAAGTCACACAACTAGTTAGTGATGAAGAGCTAAGAATTGAACCTGGGTCTGTTGGACCATGAGACCTGTCCTCTTAAACCATGCACCATACTGCCTTCTCAGTCCTCATCCCGTGGTCTGAAGTTTAGAGGGATTGGAAGATAATTCAGCACATGCAAATCTCTCAGCCCTTCAGTTCCCAGGATCCTAGTTGCATGATGGAGATTGTCTGCAGAAAGATCTTGCCCAGCTGAGCCTGGCACACTTGGTGCTCTATAAATTAAGTCCTCCTTGAATTGGAATGCATTTATGGCTCTTAAACACTGGCTGCTGCCCCTATGTCTCTTCTCAAATGCATAAGTCTGTGCTCCGTTCTTAAGAAGTCTCCTCAGAGATTCCTGTTTCTCCTCTTCCTCTTGTTACACTTTAGGAACCTCTTACCTGGGACAGGCAGTCAGGGACCATCCAGATGCACTTAATTGCTAAGATGCTTTCTGGCAGCCTCAGAAACCAGAGCCACAAGACTGGTTGAGTGATGAGGGGGTCACATAGCCTTGGCTGTTTTCATTATACCCAAGGAGAAAAGAGGCTTTCATAGTGAAACGATCCCTGCCAAAATCTTGTTTGCCACTTACAGCTCTTACAGAAAATGGGCATAAAATCACAGAGCACTAGTGCCAAGAGCGCCTGCAGAAACCATCTGCTGTAAGCTCCTGAAGCCCAGAGATAGGGAGTGACTTAGCTAAGGTTGCACAGCCTGTTAGCTTTATCCCAGTCCATTGGTAAACCCCAGGAAGAGATGCAATCCTAATCACACCCCTCAGACACTTACTGACTTACTTTGCATTTTTTTTTAACATCTTTATTGGAGTATAATTGCTTTACGATGGTGTGTTAGTTTCTGCTTTATAACAAAGTGAATCAGCTATACATAAACATATATCACCATATCTACTCACTCTTGCATCTCCCTCCCACCCTCCCTATCCCACCCCTCTAGGTGGTCACAAAGCACAGAGCTGATCTCCCTGTGCTATGCGGCTGCTTCCCACTAGCTATCTATTTTACATTTGGTTTACTTTGCATTTCTATTGCACAATTTTACATCAAGCAAAGGAAATTCTTTTAATCATCTCCCTTCAAGAGACTTCCTATTTGGTTATTTGCTGTTTGACCACTTCAAAATGATAGAAGAAAAGCAGGTGAAAGCATATGCCACACAACTCAGTCCATTCAATGGTGTTTTCTCAAGACGATGGGTGTCACCGAGTTGGCAGAGAAATAGGAACAGATGTGGAGAACTAGCAGCAGTGGTGTTAGATGTTTTGCGTAGTTTCTGAGTACCTGGGAAGCCAGACTCTGTGCGGATCAGTGACCTAATCATAGGAACCTTTGCCTGTGCTGTCATCAGAGTTCATGGAGAACTGCTTTTTACCTTGCAAAATCCCTCTTCCTCATGCATTCAGGTATAAGAAGTGGAAATGGTGAAGTGAGTAGGCTTTGCTCCAGATTATACAAAGTTCTTGATCAGAAAGTCCATAGAAATGGATTTTCTGAAGACTCAGTGTTTAAAAATTTGGAGCACCAAAGAGAACCAAAGAGGAAGGAATATGTTTTGGTTGCAAGTTATAAGAACCTAACTCCAATAAGCAAAGCTAGATGGGGGCTTTATTAAAAACATATAGTGAGGTGTCTAACAGAATCAAAGAAAGAGGTGACCAGTCAAATCTCAAGAAGCCAGAATCAAGGCCAGGAAAGCCACAGGACACATGCTCTCATCTTATGTCTATGCTTCTCTCTTCATTATGAGCTTGTTTTCTCTTACCACAGAGTGGCATTATACACCTGAGCTGAGGATACACCATCGGTTTTAGAGCGCACATCCTCATATATTTGTCATTCAAAGGGAAAGAAAATAGCTCCAGGTTAAAAAAAATCTTAGAGAGGGATTCTGGTTGGCCCCACTTGATCACATGCCCCCTTTGCTAACAGTCTTCACTACAATCACCTGGTTTGAATGAGAAGGTAGTAGTACTGCAAAAGAAGAGGTTGCCATTTCCTGAAGAAATGAGGGGAGACATGATACCTGGCTATTAAAAGAAATGATTTACCAGAGGTCCTACAGCAAGTGAGGGACAAATTCAGGGCTAGAAATGGAATCAATAAAATAATAATTATTAATAATAATGGAAGTCTCTAGATTCTTTTCATGTGTGGTGTTGAAGTAAACTTCAGTGTTACGAGTGCTCATTCATTTCTATTTTTAAAAGATTGCTATTGTATGGAGGGTAGACTGTAGGTGAGCAAATGTGGAGTAGGGAAACTGGCTACAAGCTCTGTGTTAGCCCCTAGGTAAGAGAGAAACAATGGTGCCTTGGACCAAGGTCATGGCAATGGAAATGGACAAATGTGGGCAGACTTGAGATAGACTTTAGAAGTAGAATCATAGGACTTGGTGTTGGATTAGATGTGGACACTAAGAAAAAGAAATACAAGGAATTAAGAATGATACCGAGATTTCTGTGAAGAGTAGGGTTAAAATAAATTTGGAGCAGAATCAAGAGTTCTGATGTGGACGTGGTAAGTTTGAGACATGGAGATGTCTAGTAGGTACTTGTGTATACATGTCATTAACAAAGATGTAGCATCTAAAGCCTCAGGACTAGATGAGGCTCCAAGGGATAAACTATAGCTAGAGCAGAGGGTCTAACTGTTCTTTTAGTCATCTCTTCTGCATATACTGAATCCTTCTGCTAGGCTTCCAGCCAGGAACTTCAGGTGGGAATCAGAACCATTATTACAGTGAATCGCATAGAATGAGAAGCCCGACTCATCCATTGGAGGGAGCTAAGAACTAACCAAATGAACTGTTAAACAAGCATCAAAACTCCATGAGACGTGACTTGATTGCTCCAAAGTACACCCTTTGGACAACTAAACAAATGATGAGAAACTGCCCTGCTGTAAACCATTGTGATATTTCCCTTTGGGGTCATCTTCAGAGCCAAGTTATAGGACCCAGGGAAATTTACCAGACTTTTAGTTTCAGATGACTTAGGGTTGCTTCCATTGGTAGAATGGAAAATGGCCACAATATTTTACAGCTCCTCCTATCAAGAGATGGCATCTATTACTCCACCCCTTAAAATTAGGCTTGGCTATATGACTTGTTAGTCAGTTGGACATGAACAAACATGATACAAATAGAGGCTTGAAAAGTGCTTCTGCATTGGAGCTTGCCCTCTCTTGCTGCTGGGAAAACCTCCACCACCATGTGAACAAGTCTGGGTCCCCTTCTGGAAAATGAAAACACAGAGAGAGACCTCAACCACCCTGGTCATCTCACCTGGGACCCCAGACACGTGAATGAAGCCATTCTAGACCATCCAGCCTGGCCAGAGCAAACACCCAGCCGACCTATAGAATCATGAGAAATAACAAATGTTTGCTGCTTTCAGTCACTAAGTTTTGGAGTGGTTTATTATATCTCTCAGAGGACAATTAACTCTGAACCAGGCAGTCTACAGATGTGTCACAGGTACAGATATTCTTTATCTCACTCTTACTTTTTTTTTTTTGGCCACGCCACATGGCTTGCGGGATCTTAGTTCCCCGACCAGGGATTAAACCCAGAATCCTAACCACTGGACCACCAGGAAATTCCCTCTTACTTTTACTCTTTTTGGAGGATTTGTGTTCAGTCAGCCATCAAAGGTTTAAACTAAAAGGTGAAAGCTTAATTGAGAAATGTAAAGCGATGGCCAGGGGCAGTGGAGTCTTCCTCAGGCCCCTGAAACAGCTCCACATAGGTGATTCAGGTTTTCCAGTTACGTGTTCTCATAGAATGATGTAGCTTTCCTTCACTGCATTTTGTAATTCTATTTGGGTGATTATTTTACAATGTCTAGACTAAACTACAAGCTATTGGACTATAAGCTTTATGAAGGCAAGGATTGTGTCTAATTTACCACTAACTGTATCCTGGCACATACTAGACACTAATTTGTTGAATGAATAAATTTGAATTTTGCCTACCTCATATAAGGGATCTAGGCCTTCAAAACCATCACTTAACAGTATTTGTATCCAATGGGCCTGTCTCTTGCAGGCACTCCCAGTCACAGGCTGTTGCTTGATTCTCCAGCTGTGGCAGGTAATCAGGTGTAGGTTTGGGATGGGGAATCTGAAATCAATGAGATCCCAGGACACTTGTTGCTGTAATTCCTCCTACTTAACACCAAACTATTGGCAAACAAACTCAAATAAACATTCTTCAAGACACTGTAGGAAGCTTGGTACATAAGCAAGGAACTTGGAGCAGGTGGTGTAACTGGGAAAGTCAGGTCTGGAGAATGTTCATATCATTCTGTGGACATTATAAGGCTGCAGTCACAAAACAATTGTGAAACCAATGTCCCAAGTGAGGCTGTTTAATTCTGACAATCTTTGGAAATCTGTCACTACCAACACCTCAAATATACAATCTGAAGAGGAAAATTGAAAGAGCGAGAGTCAGACCGAGGTGGGTTCAAATGATACTAATGAATGGGTTAGGCATGTTAACTTTTTCAAGGCTATGTTTCCTTGCCTGCCAAATTGGGATAATAATATTTCAGAAACAGCACCTCCCTTAGACTATAGGTACCTGCAGGGAGGGATCATTTGTTTTCATATATATTTATCCAGTGTTTAATAGTGCCAGACCTATACTAGATACAGAATAGGTGAATTTCTTCCTAGAGGTAATCCAAGACCTAGTCCTGGCTCCATCACTAATCCACCCACAGAGTGACCTTAGAACATTTCCTCCCCCTCCCTGGACCTCAACCTTCCTTTTTGTACAAAGAGGAGCCTGGACAAGATTTTTTCTAAGCTCCCTTCCAGATCTAATATTTAATGAGTCTGTGACCATTCAGTACAATTTACCGCATTGCTGCTCCTAGAAGTTACAGACCGAGGAGACAGTAGTAAGTCACCAATCACTTTGTATTTACAGACACACATGCATTTAAAACAGATTCTATAAATAGCTACAATACTGTATTGCACTTTTGGCCTACTTTTGCCTTTTTAGAGGTCAAGAGGTTTTTTTTAATCTTCTTTTATTTGGAGTGTTAAGCAAGATGAAAACTGGGAGAAGTTGCCATAAAGCATATTATGCAGCTTGAACCTAATTGCACTATTACCATGATCGATGAACATTCACCGCCATCAGCTGGAAGCTGCTGCCTTCCACTCGGCAGAAACGAGGTCACAGAGCAAGGCTGGGGAATTGCCATCTAACAAGCAGATCTGTTTGTTGTCCGGTGGAAGAGTTTGTCACTATTACATTTAACTGTTGATTCCATCTGTTGTGAAGATGCTTGTTCCCTTGAACTGGCACCTGAGTTATTAGGAGTTTGACAGTTTTTCAGTAAAAAATCAATTTTTGCCTGGATACTCAGTAGGAGAGAAAGGATTATTGGATATATGTACTAACATACCCAGGGGTCATGAGGAGCTTGGTCTGAAATCCTAGTACTTGGGTAGATGGGTGTTACTGACCAGAAAAATAGTAATTATTCCTGACCTGTATAGGACTTTATAGTGTAAAAAGCACATTCAGAACACTGCCCTGGGAAGGGACCACATTCTTCCATCGTCAGAGAACTTTATAAAGTTATGCCCCCAAAATGCCTCATTGCTGATGCAGAGAGGTTGCTCGAAGCACTGCTTGAGAGCTAGATAAGAATTGCCTGACAGAGGCAGATACAGGGACTGCCAGCACTTAGGCCTCAGAAATGCCTCACGGGTATTTTTTTTGCTCAGGCCCACGGGACCTGGTTGCCTTAGAGCCTCCTTCCCAGAAGCGTTAGACAGCTATCACCTCAGATTAGCCTGAGTAACTGAAAAATTTATTAACAGATTGGAGACATAAGTCTTTTCTCCAGTAGACTTGGAATCTGATGGCCTTGGGATTGAATTCTACTGTGGCTCTAACACTTGCTAGTTGTGTGATCTTGGCCAAGTCTCTTAACTTCTTTGGATCACTGTACTATAAGAAATGTAGTACAGAATGTGGTGAAAAGCACAGACCTTGGAGCCTACTTTCTGGCTTTGAACCCCAGCTTTACCATTTACTCATTATGTGACCTTAGGCAAGCTAGAGAACCTCTTTGTTCCTTAATTTCCTTGTCTTTAAATGAGATTGATTATAGTGCCTCCCTCACAAAGATGTTGGAAAGATAAATGAGTTAATACATGTTAAGTGCTTGGAACAATGCCTAGTATTGAGTAAGCATGACAACAGTGTTAGCTACAGTGATATTAGGTGATAGTCCTCATCTCTTGGGTTTATTTTGCAGATCAACAGAAATGTTGAAGGTGAAAAAAGGAGTCTCAGAGTTATTCATGCCAGAAGGGACCCGAAAGATTACCCACGTAGTCTCCCTCATTTTATAAGTGGGAAATCAAGACTCAGTGATGGGGAATAACTGGTCCAGAGTCACACTTGATTTAAGGGCAGAGTCTGAGTCTCCTGATTCCAAGTCCAAAGCGCCATCCTCTGCACTGTGTCAAAGAAGGCAACATCTCCACAGAGCTGACCCTGAAGGGTCCTTTTATGTAGTCATTGGACCTGTTGCTAGTTAATGCACTTTCCTAGGACAATAAGCTGCATTTAAAATGGAGAGAAAACTTGGGAGAGACTCTCCCTCCTCCCCCACTAACTTCTGAAGTGTCATGTTAGTGCAGGCGGAAGCTGGGGATTCAGGCCAGGGCTGGGAGGAAAGATTTTCAGGAATCATTGCTAGCTCCACGTAATTATTTCAGTTAAAAAACAAATATGTGCCTGTGTCCAAACAAGCTAGAACCATGAACTGATGCATTCGGTTTGTTTCTGGTGTCAGAGGCGTGTTTTTTGTTTTTTGTTTTCTTTGGGTGTTTAATTAAGTGGTTTCCACCAGAAGTAGTTTCACATCTGCTCTTCAGTAGAAACTAAGCTTTCACCCTCAGGAGAATGAGGTTAGGATTGGAACTTCTGAGTTCATTTTTCCCAATTTTTTCAGGGTCATACCCCCTTAGATTTATTCTGCTTTGAATCACATTTCCCACTTGGACTACTCAGGAGTGATTGAAACATGGGTTGGAGGAAAGGGCAGGATGGGGAGAAGACCCTAAGAAGAATGGCAGATGGGATTAGAACTATTTGATTTAGAGAAAGGGCAGATTCCAGGGGTCATGATTTCTGTTCCCAAATCATCTAAGGGTGTCACGGGGCAGAGGGAGCAGAGACTGTGAAGTCTCTGACAGCAGAGCTGGTACAAATGGAGTGGGAAGAGGAAGAAGAATTTCCAGGAGGCAGATTTCAGCTTAAAGCAAGGAAAACTTTCTGATTATGAGAGATGCCCAAAGATGGTGTGGAGACTGAGCTCCCATCCCTGCCTAGAAGGTATGCTTTAGAAGAGATTTGGCTGTGAGGCTTGACAGCCAATTGTCAGAGACATGAAGATTGGAATTGACTAGCGAGACTTGGTAAAATTTGGGATTCCACCAACTATAAATTTTTCAGATTCTGGGAGTCTAAGAACCAATGACAAATGTCATGGAGTTCCACAGTTAAGAACCTGCTGGAAAGCAGCAAAATCAGAGATTCGTGACCTGTTTCTTTATCTTGCCTGTGTTTCTCTTTTTCTCTCTTTGTCTTTCTTGAGCTCATGCACTTGCTCTTTCATATAGCAGGAACCTTTGACATTTTTCAGGGGATAATCTTTTTCCTTTAAGCGTGTTTCTGACTCAGCCTTTGCTCCTTCAGCATCGTTTAGAGAGGCTGAGCTCTCTGGAGATTAGCTCTGGCCTGTCACCACAGCAACTGCCCAGGCCCTGTGGGCATCCGTGGTAACAGGCGAGGGCTTTGAGAAACAAGGCTTATCTAGCGGTATAAGGAAGCCCCACAGGGAGCCTGATATGAAACAAGCAGGTTGTGTATGGAGAGGTCTTTTTCAAAAGGATTAGCTATGCAGGTGTGTCTCACTTTACACAGTTGGCCAGGCCCTGAAAAGTGTGTGTGGGTGTGTCAAATTTTGGTCAAGGGAGGAAATCTTATCTTAAAGGCAGAAAAGAGACTCGCTTTTCCAAGTCCCTGTAGTGAATCCCCTGCATAAAGTGGATTCTCCTTTTGTAAAATGAACCTCTGCCCACATTGTGACCTAGTTAGTCTAGTGCTGAGTGTCTGTGAGTGGGGCCATCCATAGAGAACCCCAGGGGCATGCTTCCACCTTCACTGCAGGCAAGGAACAGCAGCAAATCAGCTGAGGGGAGACAGAGTATAACGGGGAAGCAGAGTGGGTGTGGTGCCACAATGAAGGGAGACCAGTACAGTGGGCCTTGCCTAGCATGAGCAGCTCTGCTGCAGCAGTGGCGGGGTATCCGAGAGACGGGTGTTCTTGGAGGTGCCCAGCAAGGAGGGGTCTGTGTCCAGCGTATCAGACATCTTGTCGCAAATGGCATCCACCAGACGTTCGAAGGCCTGCCTCACGCTGATGTTCTCCTTGGCGCTGGCTTCAAAGAAGTCAAACCCTGAGGATAGAAGAGAGATAGCAGTAAGGATCTTTCTCTTCCTTTTCATGCCCCCTGGCCAGAACACTCTGCATTAATATAGCCAGTGCTCAGGAGTAAAGCAAGGAGGCCTAATTCCACGGGCAGAGGATTCTGCCTCAAGGAGAGGCTACCGTACCGGGCAGGTATTACCTGCACCGGTTTTAGAGTCAGACGATCCTGGCTCTATCACTGACCAGCTGTGTAACCCTGGGCAAGTCACCTATTTTCTTTATGAATCAATTCCCTGGTTTATAAATTGGGATAATTTTATCTATCTCATAGAATTATTTCAAGGATTAAACAAGATGATGCATGTAAAGTGTATAGTCCTGTGCCTGATACAGGGAGGGTGTGTGTGTGTGTGTGTGATAATTAGGTGTTTTCTGAGAGTGACTACTTGACTATGTGTACACAGCACTTCAGCTTCCAAAGCATTGATCTCACCCATTATCTCATTTGATCCTCATGTCACCCCTGGGGGAAGGAGGGCTCAGGCAGACCCTCTCCATTTCACTAATGCCCACGCTGTGGCTCAGAGAAGTAAGCTGACCTGCCCAAGGGCACCAGTATAAGAAGCCCAAGCTTTGTCCTTTTTGACCAGGGCTTTCACTCCACTTACCCCTGCCTCTTACTCACCCCAGCCCGGGCAGTCTAGTCTGGGTCCTGGGAGACACTCCAAGATCCACACTGAATAAGCAGAGCTTCATTTGCTCTGTCTACTCACAGACACACAGAGTTATCTCCCCTCAGATGGGTTCTTCCTCCCTGAATTTCCAGGAATCACCCTGGATCTCTCGCTCTTCACACGGACCCAACAAATTGCCCAGGAAAAACTGCACCTGAAGGGTGAGACATTCTTGTCTGTTTTGCACCTTGAGATCCTTAAAGGTACTTTCTGTGACAATGAACAGAACTTGGCTGTCCCAGGAGACATGAGCAAAGCCCTCCTGATTCAGACAAAGCGGCTGCTTTCCAATTGAGGGTCTTGGCCAGGTTGATGGCAGCCCTTAGAAGCATAAGCCTCCATTCTCCATCACGTCCCTGCGCCGGCCTACTCCTTCCTCTTTCGTCTGTCCACCTTCCTCTTTCCCTTCCTTCTGAGTCCATCTTTATTTCTCCTCAAAAGCTTCCCTCTTCCCTTTTTTCCATGTTAGCTCCTTCTTTTCCCCTTATGTTTCTCATACTCCTTGGGATCCTTAATATTTATTGAGTGCCTACTATATGCCAGATGCTATGCTAGGAGCTTTACAGATATTGTCTTCCTTAATCCTCACAACAGCCTGTGGGGTAAATATAATCATCTCCAATTTATAAAAGAAAAATGAAGGCTCTAAGAGATTACCTAACTCACACAAGGTCACGTGACTGTGTTAGTGGAAACTGGTTTTAGATCTGGGTCTGGCTAGCTCCTACATCCATACATAGCCCTGCCTCCCGTTTCTTCACTTTTCTCCCTTTCACTTTCCTTTTTTTTTTTCCCTGATCATATCTTTTTCTTCCTTTACAAGTCTCTTTGGCCTCCTTTGCTTTTATCTGACTACCACAGTGTCTGAATCTGGGCAAGTCACTTCATCTTTCTGAATCACTTTAACCTCTCTGAGTCTCAGCCTCCTCGTTTGTCAAATAGGAATAATAACAGCGTCTTCCTGCCAAGAGCAATCCGGGAGGATTGAGCGAGACAATGGATAAATTGCTGTGCGAAGTTGCCTGTTATGATGACAGTTTCTTTCTGCTAGTCCTTCATCTGCTCCTCTCACTTCCTCTTCATCCCTTTCTCCCTCTTTTATCATCCTCTCACACAGAGGAGGGGGGTCTCTTTCCTCCTCCCTCCTTCTCCCTATTATCCCATTGTCCACAGAGAGGGCTGAAGCCCCCAGGTACAAACAGGGCTCCTCTTCCCCAGGCCACGCCAGCTTGAAGGCATTCACAATTCCTGCCAGCCCGCCTCTGGTTGACAGCCTCTCCTGTAGCCCATTTCCCGACCTGAGAAAGCAAGGTGCAGAAGTGCCTGCTAATGGAGGACATGTGATGAAGAAGGAAGCAGCTGCTGGCCCGCTGGCTCGTTATCCTCAGTCTGTAGAAACGCAGTTGGCTTAAGAGACCCCCCAGCATGTAGCTTTTCCTTAATGAATATCATAAACATTGACTCTCTGGCCTTTGACTGGTTTGTTACAAGTGACAGTGTTTGGGGAAGTGGGCGGAGTATGTTGCTTGCCTAGGAAAGGGGCAAACAGGTAAAGAAGTAAATAGGCTTAAACCATCAGTTTGGATGAAGATGGGGACACAGGTCAAGGCCAGGATCACCAATCCCTTCTGAGGAATTGGCACTGAGGGGAGGACGTGCCCCATTGCGCAGGTGGGCAGTGGGAAGAAGCCCAGAATTCAGACAGCCTGGATTTGAATATAGTCTCTGCCAGCTACCAGCTGTGTGACCTCAGGCAAATTGCCTAATTTCTCCCAGCCTCTGTATCCTCATCTGTAGAATGGGTGAATATCACCTACCTCATAGGGTGGTAATAAGAATTAAATGCACAAAAGTATGTGAAGTGGTTGGCATGTGGAATACATGACAATTCCCTTTCCCTTATGTTCCCAGCCCATCTGAGTCCCAGCTTCCTTGCCCCTCCATCAGTCCCCAGGGCCTTTGGGGAAAGCCTCTTTTTCTTCATCATTCAGGGCCAATCAATAAACCAGGTCTTTATTGAACATTAACTTTGTGCCAGGTCTTGCCTTGAGTGCCAGGGACAAGGGGAGACCAAATCCAATTGTGGAGAAAAGACACACTTATCAGAGTGTCAGTCCCTCACACGTTCATAGTCCTTAACGATTCCCAAATACAATTTTAAAACAACTTTGTTGTGGGGGGGGGGGGCAAGGCAAGGGTTATCACTTGTAATTTACAGATAGGGAAACTGAGGCTCAGGGATGGGGCATAAGCCAGGGCTCTATCCCTTATGCCCCCTTGTCTCACTCTCAGTTGGGACAGTGACAGAATACACTATAACCCAGGTAGAACAAACCAGAGGCTGTGCAGGAGTGCGGCAGAGGGAGAGAGTGGCAGGGGAGGAGAGGGAGAATAGGCTTCCAAAAGTTAGTGGTGATGGGTGTCTTTAAGGCCAGAACTGAGCAAAACTCTTCACCTGACTAACTTTTTCTTTAGGACTCAGCTTAGGTATGGCTTTGCATCCTCCTCTGTGCTTCCCTCTGCCACAGCACGTGTTACCCTGCATGGTGGAAGTCCATCTGACAAGGAGCTCCCCAAGCAGGGACCACATCATTCATCTGAGCTCCAGTACCAGCCAGAAGAGTAGGGGCTTGGTGAATGTTAACTGAATGAATGGACAGATGGATGCAGGAGACGGGAATGAGCGTGGAGGGTGTGGTTGAGGGGCTGTGGACAGTGGGGTTCATGAGAACTCATCCCAATAAGCACGGCAAACCCTGTGCTGGGCACTGGGGACACTGAAGTGAATCAGATGCGGTTCCTAACCTTGAGAAGCGGAGGTAGACACACTGACAGTGTGATAAATGCTGTAAGGGTGGGGAGCGAGGGAATTGTCATGGCACAGAAGAGGCACTTATCTGAGTCTGGGGCCCAGGGAAGGTTTCTTGGAGAAGCTGATTCCTAAGCAGATATCAGCTAGATAAAGATATGTGTGAGCACATGCATGTATAGGACACCAGGGCAGGGGAAACCGCATAAACACATATAATGGGACAAAAAACAGTCTTGGTATATCCCAGAATGACCACAGCAATTTGTTATCATTAGAGCAGTAAGGTCAAAGTGGTGACAGAAGAGGGAGTAAGTAACCAAACACGGAGAGCGCATATGTCAGGCCAAGGAGGTGTCACCACTGCCGTCTCAAAGATACCCAAGGTATGAGAACTCTGATTCAAGTAACTGGCGCGTGGCCCTGGCCAGCTCGTGGGTCTCTTTTGCTAGCAGAACAATCCCAAATGCACCTCCACCCAACGACTGTCAGACTCCTGGAAGGCTCTTCATTAGTAGGTCCAGATGGTAGCCTTTTCCTCAGGTTCGTTAGTGAGGAGTCGCAGGAGCTGAGAATCTAGAGAGCTCAGGAAGATGACAACCGATTAATCAGACTGTCCCCCCTGCCCCGTCCTTTCCTCCCTCTAATTGGCCTCAGGACGATGGAATTTCTGCTGCCTTGAATCGGGCCCAATTCTTAATTGAATCTGAGATGATTCCCACCCCCAAAATGCTCCTGTTTACCTATCTTGTCCAAAGGCAGCTGTCACAGCCCCACAGATTCCGCTGACTCTGTCCACACTGCCTGCTTCTGAATTTGACTTTAGAACTCTTTTCAGAAACTCACAACTAGCTAAACTTGCTTCTCCTCACCCTGAAACTGCCCCAGAACATTTCTCCTCTACTTTTATGTTCAAATCCCTTCTCTAGCCTGCTCTGATAACCTCCTCATCTCCATCTTGTATCAGTCTTCAACTCAAGCCCTTCTGGTCACTGATGATTTTGGCAAGGGATTCACTGTCTCCCTTTCCACCCAGGCTTGTACTCATTCTCAGGAACTTCGGGTTTCAGGTGGACAATCCATCCAACACCCTGGCTCTTAAATTTCTTAACCATCTCATTTCCAGCAACATTCTCTCCCGTTTTGTTTCTGCTATGCCCCTGTCCTTATAACTTGAGCTATTTTGACTTAGATTTGTGTCACTGGAACTCAAAGAGGTTTAATTAATCCAATATCCAGCCTCACTAGGTTAACACCCAAGATTCGGCATGGCTCAGCCTCTGTCCACTTCCCCAGCCTCATCTTCCTGGCTCACACCATGCTCCAGAAACATCGACACTCCCTTATTTGGTTTCTTTACTCGTGCTACTACTCTTTAGCTCCTACTCCTAATCCTCTTCATTACTCACCTGTGGAATCCCTGATTGCACAGAGCCTTCCCTTTCTCTTTCCGCCCCATCTCCACTGCTCAGAACATACAATGTACCTCTCCCCTAGACCCCCATGGCACCTGACACGATTGTTTCAGTCAGAATCCATCAGGAAAATGGGAACTGTTCTTAACATCTAAACTAGAGGGAACTGGTTATATGGGTGGTAGAAGAACTAAGAGGCCAAACAGAATACTGAAGAAACCCAGAGATTATTAACAGAAAAGAAAACTATTAATGGGGCCAAAGGAAGTTAAAACTGTGGGAGCAGGAGTCAGAGAAGAGGAGCAGCCTCTAACGGGGGAGCCTGCCAAGGGGTGGGGGAGACACACATGCAGGTTTTTCCCTTTTCCCCAACTCCCATCACTTGCCAGTGTCTCTCCTTGGCTAAACCTGGCCAGAAGCCACTGGCACAGGAGGCTGGGAAACACAGCCTGCGAAGGTCAACTTCCCAGGGGGCGGTTTCAAGAGAGAGACAGAGCTGGAGAAGGGTAAAGAATGATAGTAAACGGGACATTGAGATTATCTCTCTACTATTTTGTTTCCCTGGTCAATGAGCATCTTGAGAGCAGGGAACTTATTCACCTCTAGGGCACCAGGGTCCATCGTGTGTTCAGTGATTGTGGCAGACTGTTCACTGCCCTCCCTGTAGAAGATTTTATATTCCCACCCACTGCCAAGTGGCTTGCAGTGCCTCCTTGTGGGAGGAATATATCTCCCTTGTCAATCAACATCAGATCTCATCATGTAACTTGCTTTGGCCAATGGATGTGGGCAGACCAAGTCCCAACAGAAGCTTTGAGAGCCTTTGTGTGACTTAGGCATCTCAGATTGGATCTCAGAGTTGCAATGACATGGACAGAGCTGCAGCTGACTTGCAGCTGGCATGTAATGTGAGTGAGAAATAAACCTTTATTATCCAAGCTCCTGACTTGGGTTATGTGTTACCACAACATAATCTAAAGAATTCTCACCAACACTGGGACTGAGGGTGAAATTTCAAGAGAAACTACTGCAAGCTTTTGGGAAAACACCACTGGGTGATGATACAGTGGAAGCGTTAGGATTTTGAGTCTAAAGGCTGAGTTAGAGTACTGGACCTGCCACCTATGACCTGTGTGGCTTAGAAAAGTTACATAATCCTCAAGTGAAAAAAGAAAGACATGGAAGTGTGGCACAGCTCATTGCATGCAAGAAAACATAAATGGTATGAACACAGCTTCTTCAGTGTAATGGAGCTGAAGACAATGCCGCCTCCCAGACTAGGAGTGAGAGTGAGGGTCACAAGAGAATTGTTGTGAAAACACATTGTGAATCATAAGTCACTACACCAAGGTTAGTTAATCTCAATGTCAGCTAGGTCTTTGTTTCTCTGCATGAGGCTGAGTGATGCAAGGTTTCAATTCACCCCAATCCAAAAAACATTTATCAAGCACCTAAAATAAGCAAGGCCATGTACAAGGGTCTGTGGGGACTGAGTGATGAGTGGGGAATTGTGTGAATTGAAATCATGGAGTCAGAGGGATAGAGCTGAACAGACCTTCCCACTCAACTAATCCAAATCCCCTGTTTTTCAAAAGGGCAAAATTGAGACCCAGAAACAGGAAATAAGATGCTCAAGGTCACACAGTATATACTAGTGGCAGAAGCAGGATAAATCCTTCAGTCTCCAAACTCCTAGGCTGGTACTTTTCCCTCCACACCTCACTGAAGTGAGTGTTTATGTGTATGTTTCCAAACCACATTTTGAACAGGTTTCTCCTGCCCTTGTAGGCAGAAGTGCATTTCGCTTTTACTAGCATCCCTGGGCTCTAGTCTAGACCCATTCCCAGTCAGATCGAAGAAGAGACAAGGAGCCCCTTTCTGAGCGGCACAAAGAGGTAGAGGCCCTAACATGTCATGCTTCCTGGAATAGGAGTCCCTGAAACTTCTCTGCCCTCCCAAAGATCCACTTGCCTCAGCGACTCTACAGCCTCATCCATGTCCCAGGAACTTTGAGGATATAGAAGACCTGCTGCTACTCAAAGCTTTAATAAATGCTAGTTGCTTGCCATATCAGTAGTTCTGGCGGAGAGAGCTGAGAAACACTAAAAGAAAGGGAGTCCTGAAGAGGAATCCCATAAAGCAGAGAATGGCCCTACTGCACTGGCAAGCAGATCACTGAGACTTACTTAATAGTTGGTGTAGCAGAGGGTGAGGATGAGGAAGGCTGAGCATCCTCTCTCACTGCTCACACATATGATCACATCCTTGTGAAATTCTTGACATGGTCTGCAAGATCCTGCATGATCTGGCCCCTGCCCACCTCTCCACCCTCATCTCCCACTACTCTCCCCTTGACTAGTTAGTCCCTGCAACATGGTCTTTCAATCTCATGAGCATCTTCAGCTCTAAACTACATTAGGGCTGGTCTTGATGTGGAACACTCCCCTCCCCAACCCACCCTCAATCTTTGCCTAATTTTTTTCTGGTCCTTTAGTTCTCAGCTTAAGCGTTACTTTCTCAGAAGATCTTGACTCTCCATTCTAAAATTAGGTTTCTCTCTTTTTTACTTTCTTGATAGCACTTCCAGTGGACTTATGTTACTTTTATCTATCCACCATTCCTTCCTTTATGGAACTTCTACTTTAAACAACTGCGGTGGGACTATAGGTTACAATACTTGCCTCCCACGACCACTGGGACAGGCATGTGACTCACAGGTAGCCAATCACAGTCTTCCCTGAGATTGACATAAGGTGGTTGGGAGCAAGGATCCTCTTTTTGCAGAAGTTGGAAGATATGAATCTGGAGCTGCCATCATCCATCTTACTCCCCATTCAGAGTCTGACTATAGAAAGAGGCTGAAGGCATACACAAAGCTAAGAAATAGTGCAATTAAGTTGCACTCATAAGCTAATAAATTCTATTTTTTTAACTAAAGCTTGTTTGATTTGGGATTTTATCACTTGCCATAATGAGAGTCCTAAGTCAAATAGAACTTAGCACAATTTTTAACAGCTTTATTGAGATATAATTCACATACCATACAATTCACCCATTTACACAATTTTTAATTATATATTTATTTGTATAATTATTTGTTTAATGTTTCTTTCCCCCATTAGTTCCGTGACAGTAAGAATCACAGCTAAGTGTCAAGATAAAACCTGGCTCAGAGCATGTGCTCAATAAATATTTTTCAATAAACAAATGTACGAGTGAATGAGTATCTGTCCTGTGCTGGGTGGCTGGGATAATGAAAAAAAATTTTAGACATAACCCCTGTTACTGCTGAGGTCTACCAAGAGAGACAGACATGTAAATAGGCAAGTTCTGGTAAGCAGTAGAGGAAAGCTCAGGAAGTCGTGTAGGACTGAGATGGGTTACCTTGACCTACCCAAATCTAACCAATTCATTAAGGCCCTCTTTAAGTACCTTCCTAAACCCTGTAGTAAGAATTAATCTCACTTCCATCTGTTTTCCTACATAAATTAGATAGATCTTTATTGGCTCTACCACTTCCTAATTGTGTAACCTTGAGCAAGAGCCTAATTTTTCAGAGTATTGAACATGACCTACCTTGAAGACTTATAGTGAGAATTAAATGAGATAATTAACGCAAAGCATTTCATATAATGCCTGGCTCAACATATATCAGCCATTATTACGATATTTGCTGTATAGTGAGGTTAAGTGGTTAGAAGCACAGGCTCTGGAGCCAGACTACTGCTTGAGTTCAAATTCTGACTCTACTTGTTACTAGCTGTGTGACCTTAAGCAAGTTACTCAACTTCTCTGTGCCTCAGTTTTCTCATCTGTTAAAAGAACAACTTGGGGCTTCCCTGGTGGCGCAGCGGTTGAGAATCTGCCTGCCAATGCAGGGGACACGGGTTCGAGCCCTGGTCTGGGAAGATCCCACATGCCACGGAGCAACTGGGCCCATGAGCCACGATTACTGAGCCTGCGCGTCTGGAGCCTATGCTCCGCAACAAGAGAGGCCGCGATAGTGAGAGGCCCGCGCACCGCGAGGAAGAGAGGCCCCCACTTGCCACAACTAGAGAAAGCCCTCGCACAGAAACGAAGACCCAACACAGCCAAAAATAAATAAATTTAAAAAATAATCTGTTTGTACTTTAAAAAAAAAAAAAAAAAGAACTTGGATATAAGAAAAGTACCTATCTCAGAGGGTTCTAGGGGGATTAAGTTACATGAGTAATACTTTAAACACTTAGAATAGGGCCTGACACATGGTACACACCTAATAAATGTTTAACTAACACACCTTTTTAAAATGCTAGTCATAAGGGTCTGGCATGCTGGCTATATTTTTTCCAAATATAAAATTAACTCACCTTTTAAAAACTTAGTCTTGTTTAACTTTAAGGGCTTGACATGCTGATTATATATTTTTTCTAATACACACCAAAATATATACATAAAATCATCTTGCACACTTCCAGTGACATGAATCTCCCGCTTGGGGAAGCATTACTCTAGACTCACACAATCCAATGATTTATGGCTCCCTAAACACAGAGTGCTGTTCCTTGCCTTTGCCACTGTTATTCCCCCGCCTGGAATGTCCTTGCCTTTCTTTCTCACTTGGCTGCTTCTACTTGTCTTCAAGACTCAGCGTGGGCGTCATGTTCTCTGACCCCAACTGAATAGGTGCCTCCTCTGTGCTCCCACAACCCCGGCACATCCCCCTATCACAACACTGATCACCAGGCGGATCACTGTTTCTGTCTCAGACCAGAGAACATAGCCTATTTCACAGCACAGTACTTGGCATGGAGTAGGAGCTCAGGAAGTCGTAATTAGAATGAAGTAAAATGAAGTAGCCAAATACTTGACTCCGTAAAATTTTAATCAAAACATAGTCATGCAGTGTTTACTCACTGCCAGGCCATTTGCCAGGCACAGTGGGTATAAAGATAAACAAGACTCATTTCCTGTCCTCATGGAGCTTTCTGGAGACAAATATGGAAACAAGCGCACCCAAGTGTGATGGGTACTCTGCCTGTCGCATGTACGGGGTACGCTAAGTGGGGGCACAAAGAAAAAAGCTGGGGGAATACGGAAGAGGCTTCAGAGCAGTGAAGATGTTCTGAAAGCTGAGTGGGCTTTCAACAGCTGGATAAAAGTAGGGGATGGGGAGTAGAAAAGAGCCTTTCAAACAGATGGCACATCATTGATCCAGGGAGAGCGCTGGGAGTCTCAGGGAAGGCAGGCTGAAGACATAAAGAGATAGCCTGAGGTCACCCATGTGAGGGCTTCGCCACATGCTTACTGTTCTGTGAACTATCAGAATGGGGAGAGGCACATTCTGGACCCTGAGAACCTCTGTGATGGGGCAAGAACCATCAAGAGCCAAATGGCCCAACCTCCGTGTTTATTAAGCACCTACAGTGTGTTAATTTCTATTCCAGGCCACACTGGAGAACAGGAGAGGGAAGAAAGAAGTATAGGACACTCTCCTATACATCTACTCATAATACACATAACACAAATATATATAAGACACAATTCTCACTTGTATATTATACAGTTTTCCCACCTACCAGCCCAAATATCTGTACTTCAGAAACTGGCAGAGAATATAACTTTAAACTCCCTATTCCTCAATACTTACAGCACCTAGGTTGTAAGAAATACTTTGGGAGACTGGCTAAAAGCTAAGCAGTACGCTCATTCTTCTAGAAGAAGACTTCTCTAAGGTGATCCTACATTGAACCCCAATACAGAAAAGAAAAGAAAAAAAGGAAGAAAAGAAAGGCTGCTCTTTTAAGCAAGTGTAGGTAGGTGTCCTGCTGTGCAGTCACTGAGACACATCTGAGGCACCTGGGTCTCAGTGGAGCACAAGGATCAAGGTGCTCTAACCTTGGAAAAAGTCAGAGCATCACTGAGCTGCATGCTTAAGCCACGTTGTCTCATCCCTCATACAATTACTTTTGCCGTGAATTGTATTTTGGTAACAAAGCATCAGTTTACATTGAGAAAAATTGTAAGACACAGCCTACGATGTTCAGTGTTGTAGTTGCTATAAGGCGTGTTTGATATTAAGGACATTGTCGCATTCAGCATATAGAGTCTGCTCTACAGTTCCCAGTGGAGAGCAGTGTTTCTCTGGAATAATGGATTTGTCTTCATCTTAAGGACCATCTCTGAACCATGTAACTGATTATGTTTCCCTCTTTGCAATGGTTGCTGGGAAGCTCAAAGCAAATATTTTGGCCCAACTCTTGTACATGCCCAAAAACTTATAAAATATACACTTATCTCACCCTTGGCCTCCCCTTATATTCTCCTACACTTGCTTTCCCTTTGCTTCAATTGTCTCACTTATTTCTTTTATTGATGTATTGATACTATGATGATTTTTATAGGATACCTCAAATCCTTTGTGGAAGGAGCTGGTTAAAAAAAAGATTTCATAAATTTACATTTTATTTATACATTCAAGGACCTCCCTGGTGGCACACTGGTTAAGAATCCGCCTGCCAGTGCAGGGGACATGGGTTCGATCCCTGGTCCTGGAAGATCTCACATGCTGCGGAGCAACTAAGCCCGTGCACCACAACTACTGAGCCTGCACTCTAGAGCCTGCGAGCCACAACTACTGAGTCCGCGTACCACAACTACTGAAGCCCGTGCACCTAGAGCCCATGCTCCACAACAAGAGAATCCACCGCAAGAAGAAGCCTGAGCACCGCAACGAAGAGTAGCCCCCGCTCACCGCAACTAGAGAAAGCCCGTGTGCAGCAACGAAGACCCAATGCAGCCAAAAATAAATAAATCTATAAAAAAATTATTTATACATTCAATGTAACAAAATGTACATGTATCATAAATAATGAATACCTAGAATTCACTAGCACAAAGCCCATATGTACATCACACAAATATGAAACAATACACACAGAGCACATATGCACATGATTCACAATCACAGCACATCCTTAATGTCACAAATACAAACACACACACACCTGTCCTCTCCATTTGCCCCACTCCCATGCACAAACACGTGTCGTGCACATACCAAGCTGCTCTGCGAGGAGCCGGCCCTTCTCGGTGGGAACAACCCTCTCTTCCTCCATGTCACACTTGTTCCCCACCAGGATGACCTGCGCATTGTCCCAGGAGTAGGTCTTGATCTGAGTAGCCCTAAAGAGAGACAGAGAGATGACAGTGTTAATGACATCCTCCTAGGCTGGAAAGGACCCTGCAAAGCTCACAGAAGCCCCTTCAGTGGGGTTCGCAACACACGAGATACTGTCAACTAATTCAGCCTGGGACAGTCAGACCTCTGCTCCTGCTGGCTGTCACAGATGCTGACCCTTAAGCCCTGGCTGCAAACTTCACTCAGCTATTTGGAGTCCACCTCTAATGCCCTCTCCTCACAGGGCAGACAGCTCTTTCTAAAACATCTATCAGATGATTCGTCCTTTCTTAAAAGCCTTCTCCGGTCCCTGGACTAGCTAAGCGATGAAGTCTAGATCCCTCAGTTAGGCGTTCAAGACCATTCCCATCCTGTCTCTCCAGCCTCATCACCCTTCCTCTCACTTCACAAACCTCACCCATTCCTCAAAGGCTCTTCCATGGCATGTGCCTTTGCCTTCCCCACACTAAGTCATCCTCCAAGGCCCAGGGCTGATCCCCCAGTTGCCTGGGGGAGCGAGCCTTCTCAAGCTTCCCCTGGCCCAGCAAGCCTCTCCCTCCTCCTCTGTGATTCATAAATCTTCACTGAGGCCTTAGATCATTATTATTTGTAGAAACCAAAATGTCAGCAGTGGTTTCCTTCACATAGGATGATTATGAAATTTTATTTATTTATTTATTTTTGGCTGCGTTGGGTCTTCATTGCTGCGTGCGGGCTTTCTCTAGTTGTGGCGAGCGGGAGCTACTCTTCACTGCTGTGCGCGGGCTTCTCATTGTGGTGGCTTCTCTTGCTGTGGAGCATGGGCTCTAGGCGCGCAGGCTTCAGTAGTTGTGGCATGCAGGCTCAGTAGTTGTGGCTTGCAGGCTCTAGAGCGCAGGCTCAGTAGTTGTGGTGCACGGGCTTAGCTGCTCCGTGGCATGTGGGATCTTCCCAGACCAGGGATCGAACCCGTGTCCCCTGCATTGCCAGGCAGATTCTCAACCACTGCGTCACCACGGAAGTCCCAAAACTTTAAAAAAATACTTTACTTTTCAAAATTTTGAAAGTGAGCATGTATTACTCTTATAATGAGAAACAAACTTTTAAACAGAAGAAATAAAATCAGACCTTTTTATTGAGGAGACATCTTTTTGTGGAGTTGGCCTAACTCTGTCTCCAGATACCTCATCAGGTAGAAACAATTACCTCCCCTTTTGTTCCCCTACTCTTTTTTGTGGCACCTGTCACATTTGGCTGAATTTATCTGTCTCTCCTTGAGGGCAGGGACAGGCTTATTCATCTTTGGGGTGCCAACCCCCAGCATAGAGCACAGAGAGAAGAAGTCATTGATTGTCTGATGAAGGAAGAAGCCAGCAAATGGTTGATCCTGAAGCAGATCTAAATAAAATCTGACCCTATCCTGACACTGACACTCAATCTAACTCAACCCTAACTGCAACCTGGACCTATTGCCTGCTCCTAAAGCTGATCTCACCACCAATCTTCTCTTTAAGGGTGAAAAGCCACTCCCTCAAAGGATGGATTTTACTCAACCACCATTTGTGGTAAACCGACAGAGAGCCAGGTTCTGTGCTGGGTACTGGGGCTTAGATGGCAGGTGGGTGCTAGGCTGGGACCAAGTTTCCCAGAGGTAAAACTAAAGGCCAGAGCTTGGGAAAGATAGACATTCAGTCCTCAGCTTCAAGACAGGTACCTGGAGCCAACTCCCCAAGTCTCCCATGCCACTCTTCTGTCATCTTCCTCCCTCCTCCCACCATCATCCTGGCTCAGCTCCCAGATTAGCAACTTAGGTTATTCTTGGAGGAATCGTCACCAGGTGTTAAAGTCACTGTGTCCCTGAGGCAGAATGAACAGGGACTGATGGAGAGAGGGAAGGAGGTCAAGGCCGACAGGAAATGGGCAGTGTGGAGATACTTAAAGAAAGAGCTAATCACTTCGTGGTGGGAGGTGGTGGGGAAAGATGGAGACATGGGAGGAGGAGAGAAAAATCATGACTGGAGGGAAGAGAGGGAACAAGAAAGGAAAAAAGCAGGAGAAAAAAGAGGCATAAAGAGAGAGGAAGAGAAAAAAGAGGGAGGAAAGGAGAAAAAAGGAAGGTGGAGAGAAGGACTTGTTAAAAGGAAAGGGGGAGAAAGGAGGAAGAAGGGGATGACCAACAGACTAAGAAGGACCACACATGAGTGACAGGCATGCGGTGGCACCCTAGACTGCTGCTCAGAACTCGGGGGGTGGGCGGGGAGAACGTGGCAAGCAGCCTGCAAGGTCACTCCCAGCTCAAGGCTCCAAGGCACCAACAGGGCTGCACATAGTCATGACAACTGTTCCTTGGGAGGTGGGACGTCTTCAAAGGGTAGCTGTTGGGCAAAGAAGAGTAGGAGACAAGCTTGGCACTGGCCCGCACTGCTGCTGTGTGCCCAGCCTACTCAGCCTCTCTGATTGTGAAGAAGAGCCAGGCACACACACTCCATCTTTCCCATCCTTTCCACTGATTAGGGGCACCGGGTCCTGGCCCTCTGTCTCACCTGCCCTTCCTCTCGTGCTCCCTTCTCCCTGTGAGTAATGCTCCAGGAAGAAAGATGTACGTTGCTCAGAGGTTATACCTCTGGGGAACTGTGCCGATTTCTATCGTATCAAGATATTGAATCTTTATGAATTTGGACCCCCGGCTCAGGGATAAACTTTATAGGGAAGCAATATGTGGATTCACTTAGCACTATGTCCAGAATGATCTCTCTAAAACACTAATTTGAACCTTTTGTTTCCCTGTTCAAATGTCCTCACCTACCAGATAAAATCCAAATCCCTCACCCACCCCAGCACACAAAATCCTTCATGACCTCTGCTCTTCTTACCCTCTCACCTACCTTCTTGTTTTTGCACATCTGTACTCTTTTTCTGGAACCTTCTTACCCATTTGTCCCTCTGGCTAACTCCTGTTCATCTTTCAAAACGCAGCATATGTGTCAGCAATTCCAGGACAACTTCCCTGACTTCCCAGGCTGGGTCAGAGCCCTCCGCTGGGTTCCCACAGCCCTGGTGCCACTCTCATCACTGCACCTGTCACATGATATTTTCATTGCCTGCTCACTGATCTGTCCTCACCTCTCACTGTGAACTTTTTGAGGACAGGAGCTATGTCTGATTCATTCGAGTTTCCCTGGCACATAGCACAGAGCCTAGTACATACTAGGTTTTCATGAACAGTTTGATGAGTGGGTGAATGGACGAATCTCATACCAGTCTTGGACAGCATTAAAGGATTCCTCATTGGTGACGTCATACATCAGGATGAAGCCCATGGCTCCACGGTAATAAGCTGTGGTGATGGTCCGGTACCGCTCCTGCCCAGCCGTGTCCTGGGTGGGAAAAGGAAAGAGTCAGCCTCCTAGAAAGTCTGCTTTGTTTCTAAAGAGTCCCCAGGACAATTAAAATCATCTAAAGTATATTTAAGGAGCACCTATTATGTATCTTGTATTGTACTTGGTGACTAGAATAAAATGGTTTTTGAAACCTCATAGAAATTAATAAGAAGATAATTAAAATCCCAATAGAAAAATGAGCAGGAGTAAAGAACAATTCACAGAAGAAATGTAAATGGATAATTATTATATTAATAGGTTTTAACCTTATTTTTAATTATAATTCCCATTATAGTTGAGGATGCAGTGAGACGTATAACCTCATACCTTGCTTGTGGGAGTGACACTTGGTTCAATCTTTCTGGTAATCAATTTGGAAGTCCCAAGAGCATTAAAAATAGTTGTACCTTTGAACTAGAAATTTTTCCTTCTAAAAACTTTTTCTACAAAAATAGAATATCAGACAAATATTTATGCACAAAAATGTTTCTTACAACTTTATTTAGACATTGAAAAACTAGCATCAACCTATATATTCAACAATAGGAGAATGGTTAAAATACAAGATTTTTAATGTGTTTATTTATATAAGAATATTTATTATAATGGAACAATGCTTGTAAGTGTGATATAATGTCAGTTTCATAACTATATATGCAGAGAAGAAAACTGGAAAGAAACACATCAAAAGGTTAATAGTGATTATCTCTGTATGAGAGATAAGAATTACCAGGATTTTCATTTTCTTCAGGTATTTTTATTTTCTCCATGCTAAGCATGTATTACTTATATAAGGAGAAACAAATAAACATTTTTACTAAAAAAAGATGAAGACAATTCTTTATCTCAAGCAGCTCACAGTCTAGTTGGAAAGACAAACATGAAAGCAAGATAAGCCAAGCCCCACAACAAAGTGTTACTGGAGTACACTGGGATGCTTCACAATGTCCACACGGTCCTTACGTGAGAGACCAGCCGGTCTTCTCTGAATCATTAGTTTTAGATGTGTGATACTTGAGCACGTATAAAACATTTCCTCATATATTATCTTATTTAAATTTTATAATAATCTCTATGAGGTAGGGATCAGTATTTACATTTTGTAGTTGAGAATGCAAAAATGAAGAGAGGGTAAGTGATTTTTCCAAGGTCACAAAGCTGGCGACAAAAGCTACGCCTTAAATCTAGGACTTCTGATTCCAAGTCCAATGCACATACCATTATACCTCAATCAATGAAAGATTTATCCACAGGCATTTACTGAACACTATCCATAATGACAATAAAAACAAATAGGGACTTCCCTGGTGGTCCAGTGGGTAAGATTCCATGCTCCCAACGCAGGGGGCCTGGGTTCGATCCCTGGTCAGGGAACTAGATCCCGCATGCATGCTGCAACTAAGAAGTCCACATGCTGCAACTAAGAGTCACATGCCGCAACTAAGAAATCTGCATGCCACAACTAAGAAGCCTGTATGCGGGACTTCCCTGGTGGCACAGTAGTTAAGAATCCGCCTTCCAATACAGGGGACATGGGTTTGAGCCCTGGTCCAGGAAGATCCCACATGCTGTGGAGCAACGAAGCCCGTGCGCCACAACTACCGAGCCTGCGCTCTAGAGCCCGCGAGCCACAACTACTGAGCCTGCATGCCACAACTACTGAAGCCCGTGCACCTAGAGCCCGTGCTCTGCAACAAGAGAAGCCACCGCAATGAGAAGCCCGTGCACCACAAAGAAGAATAGCCCCAGCTCACTGCAACTAGAGAAAGCCCGTGTGCAGCAACGAAGACCCAAAGCAGCCAAAAATAAATTAATTAATTTAAAAAATTAAAAAAAAAAAGAAGCCTGCATGCCACAACTAAGACCCAGCACAGCCTAAATAAATAAACAAATAAATAAATGGTTAAAAAAGTAAAAACAAATAATGAGAACAGTAAGAATTATAACCTGCCATTAATTGTACATATGTTGCACCTGTTATCCACAAACTTTAGAAAAACCCTGTAGGGTACATATTATTACTCCCATTTTACAGATGAGAAAACTGAAGTTCAGAGAGATTGCCCATCAAATGTAAGAATTGGGATTCAAAACAAGTATGTCTGACTCCTACACCCATTATAGTATATTGCCTTGGCTATGAACCATACTTTGTGTGACACAGAAATGGAACAAGGACCATCCTTGCCCTAAGGAAGCCTCAGTAAAAGTAAAGAGGTGGCTAAGACA